>NC_091745.1:2208711-2246211 GCF_043380555.1 Nothobranchius furzeri | reverse complement strand
CCACTGCCCTCCTCCTCCTCCTTACTGCGTATTTATCCATGCTTCGTTTCTCATCCACCCTTTGTTTTGTTCTCTTTCTCCTGACTTCCACTGACTGGTTTGTCTGTCAGGTGAAATGTGGCCAACACAAAAAGCAACAGGCTGTTTTACCTCTGTTCTATTTCCTCTCAGTCATTTTTTCTGTTTTACCAAACGCACAAACGCCCCATCCTCTTACACCGTCCCAGTCCATCCCTTCTGGTTCAGCTGGTGTTTCAGAAACAGGGGGATGTGTGAGGGAGGGAGGTGAGTCCTCTGTAGGAAGCCCCTCAGATCCTGTAATGGCCTTTCTGATGCTGCCCGAGCCTTGCCACAAGCACTTTTAAAGAGCTCCAATCAGCTTGGCCATGCACCTCAATCACGAGTGTCTGAAAGAGCAAAGACAGATCCGACCCTGTTCAAGGTCACAGCACGCGTAGTAGCCCTTATTTCCAGTTTTCCAATGAGGTTTAACTCCCCCTCTCAGGCCCTCCCCTCCTCAACCTTCTCTGAAGCCCAAACTCACGCCTGTCTCACCGTCAGCTGTCCCGCTGCCTGGCACCATGGCTGGATCCATATGTTGGAGAAATTCATTCCCATTAAGGTCTCCATCACCTGGTTTATGGACTCCATTGTCTTTAATCTTTGCTTGTGTGACTTTCACTAACATGGACCATTGTCTCCCATTCTCCTCTCACCACAAGAGGCCATTTTAACTCACTGCTTGTAGTGGAATATAGAGCTACAACACCCTCCTCCCCTTGCTTTCACCTCGTGTGTTTATTTATCTACCATGCTTCTTCCCACTAACAATGTAAGGAGAACCCCGTACCTGCATCCCAGCCTGTGTTCACCTTCATCCACACCTCCACTGATGTTTCCTCCCACTGTGAAGGGCTGAATAGCCCAAATTTACCTTTTCTCCTGTCTGTGAAGTAAATCTTCTGTGATTAATCCGCGGCTAGTCAGTTGGGTTCAGCATAATGACGATCTCGTGATGATGATGATGCCACAGTCCAAGGAAGTTCTGTCACTCTGTCAACCTACCTGCTGTCAGACCAAATTAAGACTGTCGGCGGCAGCTGCCTCTTCCATCCCATCACTTCTTCTGTCCCTTTTCTCACCCTTTTTGCTGACAGTCTAGCAGTGTTCGGTACCCAAATCATCCCAGTATTCCTTTTATTGATGCTGACAGAACCAAAACGTGTTTGTTTTTTTGCCTCCACTTTGTTTACTTCCAAAGTAGAACAGGCAGGACGAGAGCTCGATATAAGACACGTGTGTACAATCCCAGCATTTCCACGGAGTCTGGGAAAAGGGCAGAGCCTTGCTCCATAAATATGTATAAATTGATTTCTATAAGTCATTTGGAAAAGTGAGTGGTAATCTGTGAGAAACCAGTGCATTGTATGACAGGAAAATACAAAGAATGGCTGTGAATGGGGAAAGAGAGGAAAGGCAGTTGCTATAGAGACAAGGAGTCAGGCAGCATCCCCTCATTAGGAATGACCCACCACACACAAGCACCATCATGTGACCAAGGCAGTGCAGAGACCCTTCTTAGTGGCACAGGGAGGTGGGAACGAGTGCAGTGGTGCACAGAGCACACGTGGTAGCTTCAGCAATGTTAGGGCCCAAGACCAGAGAGCCGAGTGAGCGAAGCGTGTGGTTATGAATGTAAAATACTGCAGGTTTCAGAGGAATTAGGAGGAGAGAGAGCATCTCTGGGAGATGGCTCAGAGCAGGAGAGTGCAGAGAGACACTCGAGGAGGTGGCAATCTCGGCTAATATTACAACCGTGCAGGCCTGTTGTTACCTCATCTTTCAAGCTTCAGTCAGCCACAATGGCGTTTAGACCTCTGTAGCCTCTGAAACCATGTCCCGATCAACTTTCCTGTCACTCAGAGGCAGCTTCACACAGAGGTAGATAAGAATTTGATTTCAGTGGATGCTGTTTCCTGCTGATGTCTGAGTTTGGTCTCAGTGAAGGGTATTGTCTGGGGTCAGTGTTTGGGTTGACACAAGTTCCAGCTTAAAACATGCCTCTTGCACTGTCTGGGAAGTGTCTGCCTGCATGCTTTGTCTCTGTGTGTGTGTGTGTGTGTGTGTGTGTGTGTGTGTGTGTGTGTGTGTGTGTGTGTGTCCCAGGGTGTTTGTGTATGTTTGTACTTTATTGTGTTTTTATTCCTAAGACCTGACCCAATAGTCTAAAAGGAAGTGGAAACACATCGGGCGTCCCCCCACTCTCTTTCCTTATCTCTCTTCTTCTGTCGCTCTTTGTCACTCCAAAGCAAATTAACTCACTCCTAATTCTGATTTCACAGGAAATAACCTATTTACTCTCTTTTACTCCACTCCTCTCGCTTCTCTTGTTTGCACTCAACAGAACATGCTCACATCTATTTCATGCTTTCTTCTCTGTTCTTTGCTTATCTGTTGCAGAATGGCAAACACACACACACACACACACACTGATCTGGCCTTGACGACACCAGCATACCTTCGGTTGACCCAATACACACTCATGCACACATTCTAACCCCCCAAAACCCACTAACTGTTCAGCATGGATGCAGGTTAGCATGCCATGCTCCACTCTGCCCCCTGCTGAGTGCTTGCTGCACCTGCCAGTAACAGGTGGGTATTCAATTAGAGCAGCATGCTCTCTCAGCAGTCAGTGTGAGTGCAACATGGCTGTAGACTGGACTGGGTAAAAGCATGGGTCTGGAGATCCCCCCAAACCTTGTTGGTAAAAAAAGAAAACAACGGAGATTACAACATCACAAAACTCTAGAAATCTACTGCCAACCACTGGCAGGGGGTGTTCAGATCATCAAAGTGGAGCATTAACCACCACTGTGATGATGTCACATCAAACATGAAAACAGCATGGACAGTGGGCAACAACCAAAATGAAAGGTCTAAATTTAGCCAAAAGCTGTCAGCGTTCACTTTTAGCAGTCGATCACAAATGGATGCTAGACGCTAATGGGAGGTTTTTGCTGTCATTTTCAAGAAAGTTTTTGAGCTTTCATCACTTCATGGAGCAGCCTCATATTGACAAGTAAAAGCTGACCTGTGCCTGGGAAAGGGATTACAGAGATAAATAGTCAATTATTACAGCCGTACTTCTCCCTGTGTGTGCTAGTAATTGGCAGGTTCCAGTATGATAGCTACAGCCTGGGTTTTAATCCCTGATAAGGTAAGTTTCATTAGTCATCTGGCTAGTTTAGGGTAAAAAAAACTGTTGTCTCTGCGCTCCATGAGAGCTTCATAAGATAGATGCCGGCTCCAAGATTTCCATCCACAGCCAAAGAGGAATTAATCTATTTATCTATCTCACATAATCCCAGATGGCTCTACTGAAGCTAACCTGCTCTAGCCAGACTAGGATCATGCTTGATCTCAAGACTTATGCCTAATGCTTAATGCCTAATGCCTAATACCTCATTCATTCTGTGGTCATATTAGCCTCTTGTACTATAGACTACACAGCCAGGGTTTGGCTGCTCCGGCTTCCCGCTGCTAAACCCTCCAGAGTTACGAGGGAGGCAAAGCAAAGGAAAGCCAGGAAGAACTGGTAAACAGGAAAGCAGCCGGGAACGCTGGGGAGTGCAGGTCAGACTTAATGAAGCCCCATAAGCAGGGTTTGCAAGATGTGAAGCGTGGCCCCTCTTTCTGTTTGGCATCTGGATGTGTGAATAAGGATGTGTGTGTGTGTGTGTGTCTCAAGGTCTCCATGTGCAGCTTAGATGATTGTAGATGAGCCGCTTTGTGCAGCGGACCCATATGATGACCAGTTCATTAGAACAAGCCACTGTGCACTGATTATAGAGGAGAAGAAGTCAGGGAGGATCATGAAGGAGGAATCCAGAGAACGTCTGTTAGCCTCTGCTGGGTTCTGGTATTATTGGGCTGATGAGGCCAAAAGAGTCCAGACTGCTGCCAATTTAAGACATGGCTGGAAGGTTAGGTGCAATAATGAACAGAATCACATAGCATTTGTGGTAGGATGCTCAGTTGGGCACAATTCATGGCGAGCAAATAGTTTTGGAGACAGAACGAAGCCAAAAAACACGTTTTTTGTTCTTCCTGAGTCCTGCTTGTGTCACCATTATCCACCTACTCCTGGGTCCAAAACCGTTAGTACTACTGATCCATCTAAAGCCACAACCAGGATTCAAAACATAATCGTTTTAAAATCTAATTCAAAGATTTTTCTCATCTTTATTTTTTTCTAAATTAGATAAATAAAATAAAACAAGCCTCTGAGGTGGCAGTTGTTTGTTAATTAGGTTAATCTAAACACAAGCAAAGGTCATCTAACGCACCTCCATAATAGGTCCGCAGCATAATTGTATTAATGTCATGTTTAGTTTTTAATTTCATGACGTTGTTCATGCTAAACTCCAATTAACCCCAAAGGTCTGGCATTAATACGACACGTTATGCTGGTTACATGCACCTCGGTAAGACATCGACTTGAATTTCTGCCCCACGGTGGAATCAAAATGTTCAGATTTACTCAGATTGAGGGGTAATATTAATATGTGATGTGTGACCATGAGCGTCGTGCTTCCTGCCCACTGCCGTGCTCTGACTGGGATCAGTGTAGCTGCAGCACAGGAGAATACAAAGCAACAGAAGGCTGTCCTTTATGTGTTGGTGGAGACGAGGTTTGTTTCTGGTGTCTTTTACACTACCTTGAGGTGGACTGTTTCTGTTGCTGTGGATGGGTCACCCACATGCAGATCCTTTCTGTGTGCTGTTCAGTTCATCACGTGCAGCACGAGCAGGCGGTGTCCTACTTTTAATTGGTTGGTTTTCTGTTCTAGAACTTTCTGCTTACATAAAAAATACCTTTAACAGCCGTTGATTGAAATGTCCAACCGTCTCAGCACATTTCTGCACATTTCAGTCACACACAATTTTAATATTCAGCATTAAGTAAGCCTCGATACTTTCAAGCAGACGTTTGTGTCCGACAATGAAGCGTGACAAGCCTCATGCTCGTGAGGAGTCTTTATTCAGTGTCTGTTTGTGCCTGACTGATTAGATTCCTGTTTGGCTGCCAGTCTCAATCCCTGCTGGAGCCTTTAGACAGAACAGGCTGATTCCTGAGAGGCCTAGCAGCACAGATCACCAGCCACCATCAGCAGCAGCATAACAGAAAACCAAAAGCCAAGGCTGGATTTCCTGAAGCTTGAATTTACTTCACCGTCACTCTGTTGGGATTCTCCTCCTCCACAAGGTCCGTGCAATATTCTAGACGGTTTGAGCCTAGACAGATCCATCACTCAGACAGTAGCAGTTTGACAGGAATCGTGTGGGTGCATGTGTGTATGTGTGTATGCTATTGCGTGTCTTGCAGGTTGGTGTATGCTGTCTGTGTCCAAAAGACCCAGCACTGTCTAATTAGTTCACAGATGCATTCAGTCGTGAAGTGACCAGCAGGTGTCTGGTGCTCCTGCAACCCCAGGCCCATGAGACACGTAGATGAACGGACAAAGGAACACATAGAGACCCTCAGCTGTTTTATTCTGAAACACTTCCCATGCTTCTGCTCTCATGGCCTCCGTAGCTGGGTCCTCTGTGATGTCGGAAGTGAGGATGCCCACAGTTTCCTTCACAGATAACCTAACACACCTGTTGGATCCCTGAGCGGTATCTGTCAGACTGGGACACCTGGCATCAGACAGATCATTTGCACTTGTCCCACGTGGGTGACCTCCACCTGTCTACACTGCACATGGTTGTGCGTGCTCGTCCCATGTCTGTTTCCGGTATAGTCTGCTGTTTGTGTTTGCGCGTGTGTGCATGGGGTGTTTGGAGCTGAGTTGGGTTTGTAGAGGAAGGGGAGGCTTAGCCAACCTCACATCTTTACCCCAGGATGATTTTTTTTTGTTTTTCTTTGAAGGCATTACTCTTGACTGAGAGCCAAATTTGAGTCTTAATAAAACAAGCTCCACGATTACTTTTTTGCCACCCAGGTGCAGAGCAAAGAAGCAGAGGCTTTTCAAAGAGAACAAGCACAATCAAATAAAAAGTAGGCCAAGATAAATTAGATTAGCAACTGCGTCTAAGCCGCAGCAGCAGCCAGAAATCTCCCATTTATCATATTCAAACGTTTTCTGAACACAATGCTCAAGTTCTACAAACGAGCTTTTATATGTTCCCTCGTTTTAAATCTGATAATGAACCTCACCTTACTTCCATTTCCCTCCACGCCCGTTCTTCTATCCTGTGGTCTTTTCATTTCTAAACTTGCTTTTATCAATTCAGATCTTTCTCTCTGGACCTCATCACGTATTTCTCCTGTTCTATATGGTCCTTGACTTTTTTCCATTTCCTCTTACTTCCTCCCTTGTCATCTCCATAAAATCTATCCTTTCTGCAATGCTTTGTTTTCATTTATTGCTTCTTTCTATTTTTCCTCCTCTCTGCTCCAGTTTTTGTCTGCCCGGGGACGCTGCTGCAAGTGCAGGTGCCCAGCTCTCTTCATGACACGGAGCACCAGTCAGGGGCATGGTGCAAAGACCCTCTGCAGGCCGGGGACCGTCTGTACGTCATGCCCTGGATCCCTTACCGTACCGACGTGCTGTATGAGTATGCCTCTTGGGATGACTTTAAACAGAACCGTGCCACCACCACCTACAAGTGAGTGCAGCTCTCTGTCCTGGATGATCAAAAGGGATCCGCCATTTTATTGATTAACTGCAGGTGTGGGTATTGATAGCAACAGAAGAAAAGGGAGTCTGCATGCTCACCGTGGGCTGTGTTGCAGGACTGTGGCCTGAAAAGCAGATGAGCTGATCAGATCGTCTCCCTCTCTTGTCAACAGGTTACCAAACAGAGTGGATGGAACTGGCTTTGTTGTGTACGACGGGGCGGTGTTTTACAACAAAGAGCGCACACGAAACATAGTCAAGTATGACTTACGAACACGCATCAAAAGTGGTGAAGCCATTGTCACAAACGCCAACTATCATGACACCTCACCCTACCGCTGGGGAGGAAAGTCGGATATTGACCTGGCTGTGGATGAAAATGGCCTCTGGGTGATTTACGCCACTGAATCCAACAACGGACGACTGGTGGTCAGCCAGGTGGGAGAGCAGCAGAGCATGCTGGAGAGATGAGATATGGATTAGACACGCCAGGAGTAGATTATCCAACAATCTCATCAGAGCAGTCAGGCTAAAGATCATATCTCATAAGAGTGACTTTGTGTGTAGATTAAAGATGAGATGTTGTTGGGAAGGAAAACGAGTAGAATAAACATAGTATTTAAAGTATTACATCCCATCAGTTTAGAAAGGCTATCTTTACTAGTAAGTAAAATATATGATTGGATTTTTGTTTGATGTGTTTTCTCTGACTTCAGCGATCTGATAAATACATTTGAGACAAACCTTTCTAATGCCAGCTTAACATTTCAACATGGGAGGCATCAGTGCACTGCCATGTCTGTAGCAGGACTTTGTTCTGGTTTTAGTCGTTTACAGTCAGCTTTTCTGATCATGTGATGATAAAAATCAATGAATTTTAGGTTGATGTAAAGTGTTTGAACTGTACAAAAAATATTTAGTGAAATGGAATTATGTTAAATATATTGCCAAAAGTATTGGAATGCCTGCCTTCACAATCACATGAAGACCAGGTTCACTGAGAAACCTTTTTTTTTGTTACTAATTATTATTTTTTATTTGATCGGCCAGTCTGAGTTTCAAATGCAGGCTGGATGTGAAAACAGCTGAACCCTATTCTCTGCATTAAACGCCACAGCAACAGACAGAAAAAGCTTGGATTAGAAAAGCCAATCAAAAAGGTTCCAATGAAAACGATCCTTCATGCGCTCACCTATCTTCACTTCATCATGTTGGTTTAGCGTCCGGGAAACACCAGAGAACGTCTCGACTGGAAGCTAACCGTTAGCATTAGCAACTCCACCACACAGCAGAGATGCTTCAGGCTTGTGTTGGTTGTGAAGATAAAAGATCAACGTTGCTGAGCAAACAGAGTCAGAGTGGCATTGCTGTGTAAAGCCTGATTTATGCGTCTCCGTCTGCGTCAGTGCGGAGACACGCAGCGCCATTATCCGTCCTTGCGTAGGGCTCCGGCAGGCACGCAAGTACGTACGGAGTCGACCCCACTTTTTTTAAACATACGTCGAACGAAACGGATTACGCAAGCTTGTGATTGGTCAGGACGCCGCTGTTGTTTACAGCGCCGCCATTGCAAAGAGAGCCGAGGACAACTAGCGGCAGACACGGAGAAGCTTGAAGAATACCTCGCGAAAAAAACTAAAAATATGAACGTTTCATTCTCCCGTGACTGGAGGAGTGAAAAGATGCGCAGCAAGCGTTTTATTTGTGGACGGAAATGACAGGAAACGTGGGTTTAGAGGTGGGGAGCGCATGAAGCGGTGGGAGAATGAGAGACAAATATGTCCGTGTTAAAAGTCTCTTATAAACACAAAAAACACAATATAAACACACGATCTTGGACCGATACATGACAGGATACCACAGAACAGCGCTACGCCCTCTGCTGTCCTGCCGGGCAATTGCTCTGCAACACTCTCCAGGAGACGGAGAAGTAAAAGAGCAAAATGCTTCCGTCAATCCGTGCGCGTCTGTCCCTTGCGGAGCTGACGGAGAAGCATAAACCAGGCTTAAGCCAATCAGAGGCGAGGTGTCCAAACATCAGGAAATAAAACTCCAAATCCTGCCGTCTTCAGCTCTCCTCTGATGTGGCACACGTCTAGTTCCCGAAACAGAAGAGTCAGAGCTTTTTCCCCACAGAGACGGACTCACAAGGCATTCGATTGTTCAAATCAATTCAAGTTAGTTTTATTTATATAGCGCCACACCATGACAAGAGTCGTTTCAAGGCACTTCACACAGCAAACATTATACTGGAGAACACTGCAAATGTCTCAAAAAGATGAGTGAAGTTTGACTTTAATCACATCCCATTCTTAATCCCCAGGGTTAGAAACAGAGTTGTCCACCTGCAGCTACAACAGCTTCAGCTGGCTTTCCAGAAGGTTTCGCAGTGTGTTCATGGGAAATTTTGATCATTCTTGTGGACGTGCATTTGTGAGGTCAGGCACTGATATTTCATGAGAAGGTCCAACTCGCAGACAGTTCTGTTTAATTCAGTTTATTCCTATTGTGCCAAATCACATAATGAGTCATCTCAAGGCACTTTACAGGCAAGCCTTCCTACTGAACCAACATGATGTTCCAATTAGATAAATGTTTTCTACCTCGGGAAGCCCAGCAGCTTGCATCCAGTCCCTCACTTGGGTCTGTGACTTGGCTTAGTACGTCCTTAAACTTTTGGCGAGATAGTAAACATAATATATTTGTTGTACATAAACCCTACAGGATGCCTAAAAAATAAATTAATTAAGGTTAAACTAATTTCTCGGCTATTAAAACAGCATTTTTTTACTTCAGGACAGATGAAAACTAATGTCTTGGCTAGGATCAAAGCTTTATAAAGATGTTCTTATTTCTGAATGTACAATAAAAGTGAGACCAAAATGACAGCCAATTAGAACGTGTATTTTATCTCCTGACTTTATGAATCTGAACATGTCAAATAAATAAATAAACAGATTCCCACTGTAAGCTGGTCTGTAACAACAAGAATGTATTCCAGTCACGTAAGAAACCGTTTAGCTGCAGCAGCCTAAAAGATTTATATTTTCAGACATTCTTAAAAATATTTAGGTCAATTAAAAGAAACAAATAGAAAAAGCAAATCGATAAACGCATTAGGAGCTCGTTGAATGAAAATGTGACTAAAGAAGCTAACTAATTGGTCTATTTAAATTCTGTAGTTCATTAAACCAAGTCCAGCCTTTTCTGGCGTCTGCAGGTCAACCCTTACACGCTGAGATTTGAAGGCACTTGGGAGACCAGCTTTGACAAGAGGATGGCCTCCAACGCCTTCATGGCCTGCGGCGTGCTTTACGCGGTGCGCTCAGTCTACCAGGATGACGACAGCGAAGCAGGAGGCGACCTGATCATGTATGCCTACAACACCAACCGCGCACACGAGGAAACCGTCAACATCCCCTTCCCAAACCCTTACCAGTACGTTTCCTCTGTGGACTACAACCCTCGAGACAACCAGCTTTATGTATGGAACAACTACTATGCTCTGCGCTACCCGCTGGAATTTGGACCACCAGATCCCACTGTTGGTAAGAAATCCTACGGAAAACTAACCTAAAATCAACAAAAGATTATGTTTTTTATTCTATGAATCATGTTAGAATCTGTGGTAATTGTGTTTATTATTTCATGTGTATTCAACATGACATTATGAAGCAGAGTCCTGTATTTGGTCTGTCAGAGAGGTGTTTAGCCTTGTTTTCACTTCTGTCAGCCTAAGTGAGTCACAGCTGAAACACATAATGATGCTTTTTTCTGATCAGACAATAGTTTTGATCGGCTGTGCAGAAATTGTTTGTCTGACATTTGAATTCCTGAAATATTAACTTATTATCCTCAGCAGTGATGATAATCTAGAGGAGCCTTTTAGATGGGACTGTCATACCTTTTCATATAAACCTCATCGTGTCACACATAATAAAACAATCACTGTAAGGCGGCAGGGGGTGGGCGAAACAAGCGTGGCATGCAGCATTGCAGCAGTCGATCCGTCTGAATTTACTGTAACACTTTAGTAGCGTAAAGCCCAGAATTAAGCTGGATATAGGCATCAAGAGAGACAAGCTGGCAGCAGCGCTGTCTGAGTCGTGTGCTAACTCTGCGTTTGATCTTTCAGGATTTTGTAGTTGTGGTGCCTTGCTTTCATCTTTACATTAGGTTTGGTTGTTAGTGTTGGTGACTTCGCTGATACAGACGATAAAATATGTATCCAACCCTGAAATGCGATGAGACGCACATGCGATCTCCACCTCTGCATCTCCTCTTTGCTTTGGAGAGGGTGCTTTGACAGGCTTTAACAAGTGTTTGTCACCCTCGTTACTCTGAAGCCAGCTTTTGAGCTCAGCCTCTGAGAGACATCTCATTCATGTCCTTCACTGTCCTGACCTTTTGTGTGTGTGTGTGTGTGTGTGTGTGTGTGTGTGTGTGTGTGTGTGTGTGTGTGTGTGTGTGTGTGTGTGTTTAATGACTTTTGAGTCACTGCAGGACCTCTGACAACCACTCAAGTGACCACTACTCCTCCAGCGAGGCCGTTCACCTCCAGTGCCAGCCCCTCCACTGCCCGTCCTATTGCCCCTACCTCGCGACCAATCGGCCCCATCAACAAACATCCAGATCTGCGTCCTATCACGGCCACCGTCCCTGTCACACGCCGTCCACCTCTCCCTCCTCAATACCCAGAACGGTATTTTTGTGAGTCCAAGCAGGACCGTGGCATTCAGTGGCCATCCACCCAGCGAGGAGAAACTGTGGATCGACCGTGTCCCAAAGGATCTCTGGGTAAGAATATCTCTCCATATGGAAACACCTGTGCTGACTTTCAGCTCCCTAAAAGTATTTCAATTGTCCCTGTAATGTATTATCCTCCAACCACGTGGGTCTTTGCCAGACAGAACCAAGCACAGACCCACACAGGCTGTACGTCTGTGCTCCCCTGCTTGGTTTTTTTTCCCACTGTTGTCTACTTCTGTCCCTGTGTTGGTCCCACCAGCGGGCGCAGTCTCTGAGGATTTGCAGATAAAAGCTCATCCTCCACAAGCCAAAGACTCGTCTCCCACAGAAACAGAGCCGATTGAAAGCGGCAAATAACGAAGTGAAAGACCACAAACACGAGCTTTATTTCTCTCCCCAGTAGCTGCCACTCTCCTAAACATCCAGTCGTAACAATAAAAACCTCCCTGTTGTCGCACAAAAGCAGCGTCTACCTCCATCTTTCTCTCCAAAGTGAGACTTTTTCTGCTTTCTTTGTGTTTTATGTGCGTTGAATTAGCAGCGGCCTTAATTGCTCATCTAGGCAGCGCGCTCGAATCCCTTCTGTGGTCGATAAAGTTGAGTGTAAAGAAGATGTGAAATGAGAGAAATCTGTTTGCTGATAATAGGAAGAAAGGAGGGAGGACAAGTCCACGTCTGCCATGAAGCACTGCTGCATTTCGTTTGTCATCTCTATTCTTCCAATCTCCTTCTGTCTTTGCGCTCTGAGGTCCACGTCCTCTTTGTCTCCATGAGATGCTGGGAATTTGTTTAAGCTGCAGCGCGTAGACCCTCCCCAGCTTTATCCCTGCATGATGTCCTTTCTCTGAACCCTCATGCAGACCTGAGACGCTCAGCTAGAAATGAGGTTTGAAGGAAGGCACTTCCATTCAGGTGTCTTTATTTGACAGCAAGGGATCGTACGTGATTTCTTTTCTTGCGTCACCGTCTTCAGAGAAAACACGTTTATGTATGTACAGTATGTCCTCCATCTCTCTTTTTATGCTCAAATGCTGTTTAATACATCTAACTGGATTTTATTTCCCCAGCATCCTTCATCTCCAAACACTATTTTATCATTTTCTAGGTTAAAATCACAACACCTTCTGTGTTCATTCCTCTCATTTGAACCGACCCCTTTAATTGCAGAGTCCTAATGCTTATTATCTCTCACCCCACTTCTCTCCTGCTTTTCTCCAGGCATTGCTTCGTTCCAGTGCTTGGCAGATGAGGTCACTTGGAACTCGCGGGGCCCTGACCTGAGTAACTGCACCTCCCCATGGGTCAACCAGGTGGCACAGAAGGTGAGGCGCTTTCTGGCCTTGGCTCCATCCCCATTCCTCTGCCCCACTGCCCTGGACAGCCTCCCTGTCCACCCACAATGAAACATTAGCATACCTCCAAGGCTGTCCTGATTAAAATAGAGACCTTTTATTACAAGGCTTCTGCTCATGATGTTTAATCACCTCCATGTTTCCCACCAATACAGTTGGATTAAAACTTGGCTCAATTATTTTATAATCAAGTTCATTGTCTCGCAGCAGAGCTCTGGCGTCAGACTTTCATTAGTTTTCACTTTTACTGAAGTCAGTTTGAATCTGTTTCACTTGTGCAGCAGCTAAACATCATGTTCTCTGTCAGACTCTGTTCCATTTCTAACTCGTGTTATTACAGATACCCGTCAAAACAACAGTTGCTCTTCCTAATTATTTAGTCAGGTGTGCTGTTCTCCAGAGTTCCTGTTCTTTAGCCCATGCGTGTGTTTTGAAAGGTAAGCAGCATCCTTCTGAAAATAAGTGGTGTTGGAAAGAGCCATTATAAACTCTCCCTTTTGGCAAAAATCAATTGCAATTGCAAGGTTGCAATTTGCAAGTGAAAAAGAGCTTAGAATAATAAAAACTTCATGATGTGCTCTGCACAGTCAATCTTTGTTTACAAGGATATAGGATAGCCTAACAATGAGAGGGAAGCACAAAAACCCTCAGCGAACATTCAAGGATTTTCTTTGTGAGCGTTTGCTGATTTTCGCAGCGAAAGAGCTCGTGGATGATGGAGCTCCAGCAGTCACGAATGGACCATGTGTGATGCTTTTGCATAGTTTGCTGATGAATCTGTCTGTTTTTTCTGCTCTTGTACAGATAAAGAGTGGGGAGAATGCCGCTAACATAGCTGGCGAGTTGGTGAACCACACAAGAGGTCGGATCCAAGCTGGAGATGTCATCTCATCGGTCCGGCTGATCGAGCAGCTGCTGGATATCCTGGATGCCCAGCTTCAGGCCCTGAGACCGGGGAAGAAAGAGTCCGCTGGGCGAAACTATAATAAGGTGTGGTACAACACATGCTCCGGGGAGTGTTTTGAAGCAACCTTGTGCTTGATGTAAATTGTTTGTAGACCACATGCATGTACTGATAAACCTTCCAAATGCTGCTTTTTATTTTTTGTTCAGTTGAATAATTCCGGGCTTTGTTTTCCCCCCTCCAGTACCAGAAGCGAGAGCAGACATGTCGGGCATTTATCCAGGTAGCTTTCTTCTTTTATCTGCCTGCTTTGCATTTCTGGAATAGAATTGCTTTTGTGACTTATAACTTTGGCAAGATAAATTTGGAAGCAGACACATTTTGTGGATAATATTCACTTAGCTTGGTATTTTTGATGGATTCTGACTTTAGAATTGCCACTTTTAAAACTTCTGGTGCGATCTGAGGTACAGCTTGAGAGAAATTTGGAATTGTTCCAGACATCCCACGCTGCGTTTAAATATTTAAATGTTTCCCAGATTAGACAAAGCCGATTTATAGTTTTTCAACTGCTCATCTTGTACATCGTGAACGTTTGAAGTGTGGGGCTCAGCTAATGAAGAAGTGGCCTGTCTACATCCTAATCTTGGCTTTGCTGAAGTGCGGTATCGCCAGCAGAAAATGCATAACATCAGCCTTGGCCTCATCATGTTGAACAATAAGATACAATATCTTGCTCTGAGAAAATCTGATTTGCCTATAGCATGAAAAGCAACAGTTTGTCTTACGACACCCGTGTGCTTTTTCAATATATATGCAATATCTGTGGCCCTGAGAAAGCTCTTATCTAATATCAAGTTAAGGCTTTGTGTGTGCTTCCTTGTAATGATGAAAGGTGGCACTCTGCAGCATGCAGCCTTTTAGATGTCGTGACCTCGCTGCATCACACTGTAATGTGACCCCACATCTCCTGATCCCAGCTGGTGAGAGATGAATGTAAAGCGTGCTGCGACGAGTGTTACTGAGCCATTATTTTGTGTCACTTGCTGCAAAGTAGTTTAGTGCAATACCCACTGATCCAAGGATAAAGCACAAACACCTTCGGACCTTTTTTCCTCCTCTGCAGCGAGTAGTGCATTCTGATGCTCGATTCATTTTCTTAACAGCAATGGCCTTTATTTCACACAGCAGTCAATCCCTCATTTTGAGAGGTCCGAGCAAGAGAATTACATGATTCATCAAGCAGGCTACTCCAATAAATTGGATAGCTGATACAACCATCAAAATTGCCATTAAATGAATTGTAAGTGTGAAATAGAATGGTGATACGTGTGACGTAGCATCTTAATAAATGTGTTGCAGGACAGTTTCTAGGATATTATAATTACGGTAGACGTAAAGACTGCCTTTACAATGCAGCACCCAACAAGAATCATTACAAAGGCAGTGATGAACAAATCAGGACCAAACTGATAATTAATGATGGCTAATTAATAGCTAACAGCACTTCCTGAAAACCAAGAACAGACTGTTAGAAAACGTGTTAATGAACCAGACTCTGATAATTAGTCATCCAGCATTGAGTTCACTCAGAACTGGATGTTAATCAGCGCAAATCCGATAGGTAATAATCATTAATGTCCTGTTAGACGCATGTTATTATGAGCTGTAGGGATGCATCTATATGCTGTATAATCAGTCATCAATCGTTTGTTCACACAAGTAAGTTAAAGCAGGAAGCATGGATGTAATTTTAGAAGTGGGGGGGGGGGCATGGGGGGGGGGGTATCTTTACAGTATGCTCTAATGGGAAACAGGCTTCAACACAAACGGTTGTTTTCTGCTTGGTCCTAGGGCTCAACCAGTGTCAATTTAATATAGCGTAATATTGTTTTTGGATGGTAAAAAGTGCAGGGGTCAAACCTTGACTTTGGAAAAAGTGGGGGGGGGGGGGTCATTGCCCCCCCCCCCCCCAAAATTACGTCCATGGCAGGAAGTACATCAGATTTAAAACATTTAACTTCGCTTTATTAAATATTCACACCGTGCCGCTAACCGCAGATGAGTTATCTGTTAGGAACCTTTCTTAGCTTTTGTTTGCTTTATTATATAATCTATAAGAGTCTTTGAGAAGTGCTCCTTTGAATCCGTGCACCAGGCGGTGGTTCAGACGGTGGATAACTTGCTCCGTTGGGAGGCTCTGGAGTCGTGGCGGGACATGAACAGCTCAGAGCAGGCCCACACTGCCACCATGTTACTGGATGTTCTGGAAAAGGGAGCGTTCCTGCTGGCTAACAACATGTACGGGAATCGCTTCTCCGATCGAGCCCCCAGCGTTGGTATGAAAACAGTAAAAACGATTTTGAGTACTGCTGTTTAGAACCCTGTAAATGTAATCTGTTCCTCCAGATTATGGCTCTAATCTTCCTCCTTAGTGGCTGTACACCTGTTGGATACAAATTTTAATCTGTGTTTCCAACACCAGATCTGGAGGTGCATGTCGTCAACACAGAGATGGACCTGCAGGACTTGTCCTTTCCAGAGAACTATGTCAGCGACAGCACCATCCAGCTCTCAGCGTCCACCATCAAGCAGTACAGTCGCAACGGTCGGCATCCCTCTCCCCTCCTCTTCCTCGCCCATCGAAACTCCGCCGTCCTGTCCTCGCTTCCATTTTCATTTGCTTTTCTGTCCCAACTTAAAAAAATCTGCATGCAGTTGACTAAGTTATTGGTTCATAACAACAGCGTAATCAGATTAACAAAAGCGCTGAGACAATTTCTTTTCTTGAGGGTTTCTTAACAGAATAGCTGGGGAAGCGTGTAGATTACAATCGGCCCCCCAGCCTGACAGAGCAATCTCAGCACTCCCTCTCCTCTTCCCGTTCCCTCGCTCAGAATTTCCACCATCTTATCCCTCCGTCACGTCTCTCTTGTTTCCAGGCCCCCTCCCCTCTGTCATCCTCACCCGCCCCCCCACCCCTCCTCTGTTTCCTGCCTGTGCTTGGCTCTGCAGTGGGAACCAGATTAGAATGATTGAAACAAACCCACATGAAATATTCATATGGAATAATAAGAGATCTGTGAATGCTTGAGGGATGAATGTTCCATTGCCCTCCACATTAAATCTCGCTCTCTTCCAGCAGTCAAAATGAAACGGTGCTTACCGTCATTCTAACCTTCACTAACTCTCTCTCTCCATCTCCCCATTCACTCGCCCCGTCAGTCTCCATCTCTGCCACTGCTGCTGCCGTTACCATATTATGCCTCATTTCAACATTTTCCTCATTCCACCTCTCCCCTCCCTATGTACCGTTTTATCTGCCGTTCCTTTTTCGTGTCACAACTGCCTTTTTCTCGCCATTTATTATTCATTTTTACTCTTCCGTTTAGTTTCTCCTGCTCTTTGGGGCTCTGCTCACTCTGCAGGACAAGTAAAGGTGGTGTTCATCCTGTATAAAAATTTGGGATCCTTCCTGTCCACCGAGAACGCTACAGTGAAGATGGAATCGGATGGAACAAACCTGGAGAGGAAGAGCTTGGCGGTAAACTCTCACGTAATTGCAGCCTCCATCAACAAGGAGTCCAGCAGGGTCTTCCTCACTCAGCCAGTGATCTTCACACTCAAGCATCTCAAGGTAACATGTTCCTGATTTGACTTTTTGAGTTAATGTCCGATGCCGTCTGCCTCCATTTTCCTTTGTTTGCCTTCCACAGATGAAGAGTTACTACACTCCAAACTGCTCCTTTTGGAACTACTCGGAGCGCTCCATGACAGGCCAGTGGTCTTCCCAGGGCTGCAAGCTGCTGGATGCAAACAGCACACACACCACGTGCTCCTGCAGCCACCTCACCAACTTCGCCGTGCTCATGGCTCACCACGAACCCGATGTAAGTAAACAAGGGCGTGGCATTTAAAATGGAAGTGGGGTAATTTATTCAGATACTCGCTGCTCAGTCACACACCCTCACACGCATGCACAATAATGTTCCCTCTCAAGGCTGACAAGCTCTTTGTTTTGGATTTTCTCTTTTCCTCCGTTCACGCTGACATTCAAGGAGGCACCGGCTTACAAATTCATGTCCCACCACTTCCAGCTGACATTCACATGAATTTAAATGTCATGTTTTTTTTTTCAGGATGTCTTTTCTCTTGTCTTCACACGTTAGATCCTTGCATATATTTACAAATATTAAATAAGGCAATTTGGCTCTTTCTCTTCCCTCCCCCTCGCTCCAACCATCCGTCTTTTGTTTCCGCTGCTTATCTCCCATCCCACCATTCTCCTTCCACTATTTTTCCTTCTAAATGTGTCTCTTTTCTGGTGGAACTGGTGGGTTTTATATCTCCCGTCTAATTTTCGTCTTCACACTTTCAACCTCCGTCTCTCTTCTTTTTTTTTCACCATCACACCCCAAACCTGAACAACAGGACCGGATGCACGAACTGATGCTTTTCGTGATCACCTGTGTGGGCATCGTGATCTCCCTGGTGTGTCTAGCTATCTGCATCTCCACTTTCTGCTTCCTGCGGGGTCTGCAGACTGACCGCAACACAATCCACAAAAACCTCTGCATCAACCTCTTCATCGCCGAGCTGCTCTTCCTCATCGGGATCGACAAGATTGAATACCATGTGAGTTTTGAAGCCCCAGCATTACAACTACTTATGCTTTTTGACTGACCTGACATGTTGAACCTGCGTTTTTGAACGTAAATACAAGTTTCCAGCTCATTTGCTCATGCATCAAACACAAAGTGATGTTTACATCCTAGCAGGAGCCTTTTAGTGCACGACTGGGAAAGTAAAACGAATGTTGTTAAACGTTTACAGCTCAATGCTGTGCACAGAACCAGTCGTCCTGGGGGCAATTATTCATTTATTTCCCATGTTATTGTTCAGCTCTACCTGATAGTGACCCCATTCTCTCCTCCTCTGATGGTTACATGCTTTAGTCTTATTGGTTTCTCCTTCATCCTAACTTTTCCTCCTCTTCTTCTCTCCTTTTGACTCTGTCCCTGGCTGCCACCTTCAGATTGCCTGTCCAATCTTTGCTGGCCTTCTTCATTTCTTCTTCTTGGCTGCCTTCTCCTGGATGTGTCTGGAGGCTGTGCAACTCTATCTCATGCTCGTGGAGGTCTTTGAGAGCGAGTACTCACGCAAAAAGTACTACTATCTGTGCGGCTACTGCCTCCCCGCACTGGTGGTGGGCATCTCTGCAGCCATAGACTACAGGAGCTATGGGACCAAGAAAGCGTACGTGTGAAGACAGGCCTTTTGCACCTGCAGATTGAGAAGTAGGATTACGTTATTCCCCCAGCTGGAAATGTAATATGCAGTGCTGTGTGAATGGCTCTCGGGCCTCCCCACAGACTGGGTTTTCTGAACACTCTTAGCAAAAGCCCGATGATTAGCCTTCATAAGATAATCCTCTGAGACGTAGAAGTAGTGTGCACATGTCTGCCAATGTGTGTGTGTGTGTGTGTGTGTGTGTGTTCCTGAGTTGTATATGACTCTCTCTCCTCTCCAGGTGCTGGCTGCGAGTGGATAACCACTTCATCTGGAGCTTCATTGGACCTGTTTCATTTGTTATTATGGTATTAGCTCATCAAACAGTATTATTTCCCTTCCTTTTATCATTACTCACTCAAACTAATAGTCTTCTGCTTTGAGTATTCTTGGAGAATATTAATAATCCAAATTCAATATGTTCAAACCGTCCAGCTTAGTGCAGATTTATTTACCTCCCGTGCCTTCTGTCCTCAGCTCAACCTCATTTTCCTCATGATCACTCTTCATAAGATGATACGCAACTCTTCTGCACTCAAGCCTGACTCAAGCCGCCTGGATAACATAAAGTGAGTTTAAATTATTCATTCCCTGCTTGGCTTTTTCTTATTTAAGTATACCTCACCATCAGAAAAGCTTCGGATTGGCTACTCTAAATGCTTCTTTGTCTGTTTGCTTTAGGTCGTGGGCTCTGGGGGCCGTTGTCCTGCTGTTCTTGCTTGGACTCACATGGGCGTTTGGTCTCCTCTTTATCAACGAGAAAACATTGATCATGGCCTATCTGTTCACCACCTTCAACGCCTTCCAGGGCATGTTCATCTTCATCTTCCACTGTGCACTGCAAAAGAAGGTAGTAGTGGGGATTAGTCCTGAGAGAATAATGGTTTAGGATTATTCCAAAGAAAAAATGAATAGATGAAGTGTGCATTTTTAGTCGTAAATGTGCAGCAAAAATACTTTCTTGTTCTACTTTGAGTGAGTTCAGCCAACTGAAACTAAGTGTTTGTGTTTTTAAGCGACTCAGCCCAATCTGCCTGTGGTTTTATTTGATTTTACTTTTATTTTTTTACAGGTCCATAAGGAGTACAGTAAATGTCTGCGTCACTCCTACTGCTGCAGCCGCACTTCCAACAACAGCTCCCACGGTTCCCTGAAGAACTCCGGCCTGCGTGCCAACAACCGCTACTACAGTGGCAGCCAAGCTCGCCACGCAGCGGCCCACAGACAGGTGCAGACAGGACAGACCCACATGCTGCACAACAGCACACCAAGCCACCCGAGCCCGTGCCTTTAAGCACCGCCGAGACCAACACTGTGTTCACATTTAAAAGTGTTTTCCTCCGAACAAATGAGAAGTAAATTTGCCTTTGTGGAGAGGTGATTTGACTTGAACCCAAGCGCCTTTTTCAGCCGAAGAAAATGAAAAATCTATCTTCAGATTCAGATTATTTCCTTGATTGCATGTGACATTTTTAGAACACTGCCAAAAGTGATAAAAGGTCCATTACGTCAGATTCAGAGGTACAAATTGACTTTATGTGCAGGGGTTTGATTCCTAATCAATACAGATGACTGACTGATTGCCCTCTAGAGCACCTGAATTTACTTATTCAACTCACCTGTCAGCCTCACAGTGGAGGGATATGCACAGCAAATGATGCGTTGGCGATGCATTTGTTCTCAGTGACATGGCAACAAAGTGTGTAGCATCCTGATGCACCCGTCAACCTGTTCATTTATTAACTATCCAAACATATCCAGCTCAGTCAGTCAGAACATTTGTCTCTTTAGTGAAATGTAACGTTTAACTCTCCAGAGCTGGCAGACATGCGCTCAGCAACAAGGATGACTCGTTTATAAAGACGTGTTTAAAAAGTCAGGATCCTTCGTCCGTAGATGCTGCACATGCTGCTGCCACACTAACACTTCTAAGGAGTTCCCACAACCAACAAACAAACTTTCCCACAATGCAATGCTGTGCAACAATTGTATCTGCTGCAGCAATCATGTACTACACCTCTCAAGCTCATTAGCCCTCCTCATGACAACGTAGGAAAGGCGTGTGCCTCTTTACCCGAGCCTCTGTTGTCTGACGTGTTTGTCAGTTGTTCTTTGTGGATTAGTGAGCCTCACCGTTTTGATTACAGGCGCCCCACAGAGTTACAGAATCCACCCGTCGGGTTGCTATATTTATTATGCTTGTGTGGATCCTGCCTCTCACTGCGCTCTGTTACTTCCTCCAGAGTCGGATTCGTAGGATGTGGAACGACACGGTTCGAAAGCAGACAGAATCCTCCTTCATGGCAGGAGACATAAACAGCACCCCGACACTCAACAGAGGTGAGACTGCTCTTTTCTCCTCCAGCCTGCTATTCACACTTAACCGCTGCCAGACACATTTTATGATCATAAAGATGAAACAATTAGTTAAAGAAGAAATGTGGGGATGGCATCTTTTATGATCTGTTGGCGATAGCATCGGTCAGATGGCCCAGGGGCTGCTGTGGTTCATTAGCACTATCTGAATGTGTGGCTGACTGACTGTTGTTTCAGAAATCGGGGGGGGGGGGGGGGCTTTCTCTAGCTGTTTTACAGGACCATAGCATTTGCAAAACGGGATTTGGTGCGGCCCCCTGGGGAGGATTTTGGCATTTATAGTAGCAAAGCTGGAGCTAGAATAAACTGCCATCGGGCACCTCTGAAACCAAGACGGGATGAAGGGAGGTCGCTGGGCACCCCCCCCCCCCCCACCCCCCGCATGTGACTTACAAGGCCGGAAGACACGTCAGACTGATGAAATTTCTTTTTCAGGACCTTTAGCTTTGATGTGACCTGCTCTTTGTCCAACTTGACGCCCCGCTCAGCCAGTGTTTTCACCACGCTGTCGAACAGCTGGCTGTCTCTCACCGTCCCCGTAAAAAGGCGACTAATCTGTTCGTCCGCTCGCACGGCCAAAAGCTCCATGGCGTCCGCATCCGTCCAGTTTGCCACGTTGTAGGTGGTTGAAAGATACTATTGAGAGGCCATGTTTATCTGTGTTTATATCCCTTCTGGCCGGCACTCGGCGCGCTGTAGACGTCACTAACGCGACCACCCTCTTTTGCGGGGATTAGCGGGGCTGCAGCAATATTACTACGAGGCTAAGTGCATCAGAATCGAGTTTTATCGCCTTTCCCCTTTGCTCCTTGCCGCATTCACGAGACCCACAAATTCAGATTTATCACTCTGTAATGAGGCGATGGTCTGTCTTATAAAAGAGGCTTTTCTCTTCACACACTGATGGTGATGAGCTACACAGCTGCCCTGGGGCGCGCTGACCTGTGCAATCGGCACCACGTTTCCTCGGACCGCCAGCAGCAGCAGGCACGGTCAGAGCCTGGAGTAGGAACCAGAAGCCTCAGCTAACGGGGCAAACTCCTGAGCCGCCATCATCCAAAAACCTCACATATGAATGGTTTCTTTTTGTCATAAGTTTTTATCAGAAAATTTAAAATTCTGTCATCCAACTGGGACCAACTGCACCTCTGAAAGTTTGATTTAATCAGCAAAAAATAACAACGTGTGAAGTTTGTAATGTTCAGCGTGTCATATGTAGCTGATGCAACATGATTTATTTTATTTAGAAGTGAACAGGAGGGGCTATTCAAAATCAAATCTGAACATTTGTAGAGAATATTGAAGCCGTGTAGGCAGACACACAACAGTATTACAGAGTTGGGATTTATTTTACTTAAAGCAGATATCTAGTGCTATCACCTGAAAACGATGTGGTTTGTTTCATTATAATCCCTCTTGTTGTGGGATTGAGTCATTAATCTGCTTCTGCAGTCTACACATGACTGGACTTAAGGAAGATAGTCAAGCTACTTGGCTGAGCCCAAAAACACTTTCCCACCTCACTTTGCTGCCAGAAAAAGTTCTGTGGCGACTTCCACTTAACACTTCGTTGTCCCAGTTGCTTCATTTAAGAACTCTTAGAAAGTGATGAAGGAAAAACATTTAGATAAAATAAAAAGTGTCTGAATGAGCTTCTTTTCCCCCCATAGAATATGTTTATTTCCACCACTGTATCCTGTTTACTTCACCAGAGTTACAAATGGCCTAATGGCTCAGCTTCGGCAACCGGCGGTGTCAGGGTGGCTGCACTCAGTGACCTGAGACCATCAAGGTTGGATCAGGGTGGTGATCGGGGTGGGGGCGGGGGTGTTGATCATGACGCCGAGGCAGTTGCTAAATCAGCCGTCACTCTCTATGCTAATTTCATCCATTTTGTTTTTAATGAACTGATTAGCGTGTGAGCGAACAGGGGGTAATTATTCTAATTGAGAAAAGAGACAGGAGCAAGGCAACGGGTGAGGAAAAGGTGTGCTGTGAGTGAGATGGATGGATGAGAGGTGTCTATGTCTGTGTGTGTCTCGGTGCGGCGCGGTGGGCTGGTTTCTGGTGCTTTTCACCGTGACGGAGCAATAACAGGGCTAGAGGAGATGATGGGTCACTTTATCTGCAGAGCAAATGACAGACGTTTGGCACAAAGTTAAAGAATAGAGCATCCGCATGGTCACCTACCATCGGTGAGTATTAGTTATGTAGTCTGGAGGAGGAGTGTGTTACCGCTCTTTGAGCCACAGCCCCTTCCTGGTGGTGTTACTGTATAGTGCCCAGTACTTTTCTCCACACTAACAACTCATTTCTTTATTTTCAGCTAGATATTCCCATAAGGAGATACGCACAGACAGCTAATCCTAACTAATTTGGTCATGTTTGAAAAAAATAAAACCTGGCACTAGGAACTGAGAAAAGTTGTTGGAGACGATGCAGCAGAGCAAGCCAGAGAAGGAACGCAGACGGGCCTGTGTTCAATGCCAGAGAGATGGACAGAGGAAGTATACCAGGAGGGGGAATGATAAATAAATAGCACATTTTTTGTGTGTGAGCACTTTTTTCTGTTTTAGAGTTGCCTTCTCCCTCGCTGTGTGATGAACGGTAGGCAGGGGACCTGAAGGTTGCACTTTGCCTTGGACGACTCTCTGTCATGCTGTCCTATTTTTAATTTCATGGCATTTCTGTTCGAGTTGCCTCCGGCTAGCAACATACATGGGCATTATACAACCCTCTCAGTGTGCCATTTCTTTGAATTATATTTGTCTTGTAGTGGCATTCACATTTCACTGTGAAATTAACTGTGTTTCCATGACTGCACCCTTGGACTACATAATGGCATGCATTATTGTTCTCCCACATCTGACTACATTGTCAGGAACCAAAGGTGGAGAAGGAAGAAGAATAAGAATGGCCATGTTTTAAACAGTACCCATCCCCTGCAATTGGTTTTCTTTTTTTTTTCTTTTTCCTTTTGGCTCAAAGGTTACAATCAGCGGGCGTAAACACGGAGGAGAAAACTGTGAAATGCATTCTTCCATAACGAAACGGCATGATAAAATAGCCCCATCTGGGTAAACAGTAAATATTGTAACCACTTCAGATGTCATTAGAGTCAGAATTTCAGAACGTCACACCTACTGTGTGCTCGTTTTCTGTCTGTACGCTGCAAACGTTTGAGGCACATTTATGATCGTATTTATGGTTGTGTTCATCTTTGAAATGCATGTGTTTTGCAGCGACCATGGGCAACCACCTTTTGACCAACCCGGTGCTACAGAATCGCTCTGGCACGTCTCCGTACAACACTCTGCTGGCTGAAAGCTTCACCCCGCCCTCACCTGGAGTGTTCAACTCCACAGGTTAGGTCCTCGTAAACACCTGAGTCAGTGTGGGCGGGCCCGTCAGCGCACACGTACATGTAACATGAAGTCAGCTGGCTGTCCTTCTCTCGGTTACCCTGTCAGACGTTTGGCATGCTATGTGCACACTTACCACCGCCGAGTGTCTGCATTGTGTGTGAGAGGGTTTGTTGCATGTATGTATGTGTGTGTGTGTTTTCCTTTCCCCAGACTATGTAGCTGTCGGACGGATCCGGTAGGCTGAGCAGAACAGAGCCAAGTAGTGCCTTCAGCCTAACCAGCCATCTAGTCAGATCTCGTCTCCATGAGAACGGCCACAGTTTCAGCTACAGCTGTGACTGCCTAGCCTAGTGAACTAGACCAAATTCTTGCTTTGCAACGTTTGGTCTAGGCACGCTCCATTGGAACCTCCGCAGCTCCTACCAGGACTCTGGCTAGCCAATCACAGCTCTCTAGAGGGGTTTCAAACACATAAAGAGCTGTGATTGGTCCATAATGGTGGGCCAATCATAGTGCTCTATCTGCTTAGTGAACAAATCACAGAGCTTTATCCGCTTTGTGGCTCAATCAGGGCACTCTATATGCCTGGTGGGTGGGATGATGCAACAGAGTGAAACAAGAGTACGTCACATTCATTGTCCAGTAGGATGTGGAGATCATTTGAAAGACAACGGTAGAACCCGCCCCACAACCGAGAGCCGTCAATGGAGCGTTGCCAGACTAAATAATACATTTATTTAGTCTGGCTTGCCAGGCTAGTGACTGCCAGCTTTCTTGAGAATGGTTCTCCTGTTCCCAAAAAGCAAAAAAATAAATAAATCAACAGAAAAGCTGGCTCAAAATGTGATGGCCATAGAAAGGGATCAGACAGCTCTGTGGTGAGGAACTGTCCATCTGGACGTAGGTCAGTCACATGTGCTCATGGTGAGAGCTGCAGTCTTCTCACGTCTGGAACCTGGAACAGCAGATTTAGACTCGTTCTGTTAATTGGCTCTTATCAGTACAAATATGAGCTCTATGACTCTTTATGCTGACAGAGTTTGCACTCAGAGTGTCTGGTCTGGTGTCTGAGGACAGGAATTGAAGGCGTCTTTTCTGTTAAATATTTTAAAACCTCTCTGTACGATACATCACGCCTGATGGCCACAGGCCCACAAGCCAAGTCATTTTTAGAAAAGAGTGGTAGAGGCCAGAAACAGCACTTCATTAGATTGTCTAATTAGCCACAAAGCCACCATAGAAGAACGTTGATTAAAGTCAAACTGCACATTAAATTTTTAAAACGAACACACTGCCTTGTTTCCAGGGAGCTGTAGCTTTTTCTTTTGCTGCTGATGAGATGGCACACAGCATTTTCTTTCTCTGTGGAGGGAAATTCATAAAATAAACATCGCTGTTTCTGTGCTAGGGTTTGTAAATTAGACGTTCATTTTAATTCAGCCTAAATAATGAATATTGGGGGGGGAGGGGGGTCATTTAGATCTGATATGGTTTATGTGAATCAAATGCAAAGTCCTGGTGATGTCATCTATAAACTGTAAAGAAAACAAAGACATTTTTATCTGCTTTGCACACCAATTAGAATCAGTCTGGACTGAGCTGACAGTGTGCAAAGCTGATGACAGCAAAACCTTTCAGTAAACACTCTCTGTTGTGTCTGCTGCAGAAATAATGCTGCAGCCTCTAAAAAGAGACCATAACCATATAAAAAATACGACTTGGTAGCCATTTAGAGATGTACTAAACGTGAAGTATTTTATATTAGTAGTTTAAGACATAAATACTTTAGATAAAGTTTATTAGTTTCCTCTTTTGAGTTTTGCTCATTTCTACACAAAGCTCTGGATCTTAAAAGAGCTAAAATCCTGAATGTTAAAGGTGTGGCTGACTGAAATAAACCGTTTTAATGACTATTATAATCAGCTCACAGCTGGTTATAATCAGAAAAATCATAGTTTTTCATGCAGGCCAAACATGAAAGCAGTCTCCAACACATCTTTTCTGCTTTAGCTTCTGATGGAATGGAGACAGTGAAACTCTAGGATTTGAAAATCTTCACATATCTATGTCACACTGCATCCACGGACCCGCCCATTAGGCTCACTCCCACCCACATGAAGGCTTTTTCATTCAAACAATTTTGCAGCGAGGAGAGAGAGCGGAGAGTGTCTTTGTAACATGGCTGGACACGTTCTGTTGTCCAATCAGAAGTGAGGTGTGTGCACATCATTAATAATGAGTAATGCTGCTGTTTTCAGCCTGCACCAGCAAACTTCTGCATCTCAGAACAGGAGCATCATAGGTGTTTTAAAGACTCGTGAGGCATTGATTTACACTAGAGAACACTACAGATGTATTGAATTAACAAGTAAATCACAACTTTAAGATGCTGTGCTGCAGCTGGTCTGTGACAAGAAGGGAAAGACTGTGAGGAAACGGAGGATGATTAAAATGTTGAAGCAGTAGGCGGGGCCAGCAGGTGATGGCAGTCACTGAATCCAAATTTGTTGCCAAACGGTTGCTGAAGGATTTTTGTGAGAAAAGGCATCTCCTCGACCAAATCCACCATCTTCACATTTCCCTTTAACTGCTGCTGTGTGGGCAGCTATCGTCCGTTTATCATTATCAAGGCGAACTGTTCAGCACAGGAGTTAAGAGCTCGCCCCGTAATCGGAAGGTTGCAGGTTCGAGTCCCGCTCAGTCTGTCGCTGTCGTTGTGTCCTTGGGCAAGACACTTAACCCACTTTGCTTGCTGGTGGTGGTCGGAGGGACCGGTGGCGCCAGTGCTCGGCAGCCTCGCCTCTGTCAGTGTGCCCCAGGGCAGCTGTGGCTACATTGTAGCTCATCCCCACCAGTGTGTGAATGTGTGTGTGAATGGGTGAATGACTGATTGTGTTGTAAAGCGCCTTGGGGGGTTCCAGGACTCTAGAAGGCGCTATATCACATACAGGCCATTTACCATTTATATGGTGATATTAAGTTGAGGCCATGTCGCCCAGCCCTGATGCAAAGATCATGTCAAAGCATGTGTGTATGTGTGTGTCTGACCAGATTTTCTGAACACTTTTGATATTCTCTGGAACTTGTTGGAAAAATAAAACTGTCAAACAAACTGGACTAACTGCACATATCCGAGGATGTGATGCAAAATGAGTCAGGGGACCGCACATTTGATTGAATGTGAGATAGACGGAGATAATTAGTATAAGAGGTCTCCTTCTTTTAAAGAACATATCTCATAGTGTTGCATTAATGAGGACCTCTTCTCATGTTCTTTTATGTTTTCCCACCCATCGTGCCTTCCTTTGGGATGTGAAGGAACCTTTCGTGACCCAAGTAAGGGTGATTGACATTTCACTTTTCTTTTTTACTGATTTAATCTCACAATTTAAAATAACGTCAAATCTTTCTGCCTGTTTTGGTTTCAGAAAGTACCCTTTCTAAACCCTGTGACCCCTGCGGAATGGAAACCCTCCCCTTAAATGGTAACTTCAACAACAGCTACTCCATGCGCAGCGGCCCATCGGGTGGAGGTGGGGGCAGCTGTGACTTCTTAAATAGTGGAGGCGGCGACACTCCTCCGCCCATCTTCAACCCCCGAAGCACAGAGACCCTGGGAGGCGGAGGCGTCCGACGAAACCTCTCTGACGCTGCCGCCTTTGAAAAAATGATCATCTCTGAGCTTGTGCATAACAATCTGAGAGGTGGTGTGGGTGGAGGAGGCGACTTAACGGACAGAGCATATGGAAGTCTGGTCGGTCGAGGAACAACTGTTCCTGGGACTGAACCTTCAGTGAGTCTGGATGAAGACGATGAGTTTTTAAGAGATGAACGGCAGCGAACGCCGCAGGATGTTGAGCTGCTTTACAAAGCTCTGGAGGAACCTCTGCTGTTGCAACGCGCCCAGTCGGTCCTCTACCAGAGCGATCCAGAGGAGTCGGAGAGCTACACAGCCGACCTAACGGAAAGCCTCGGCCACAGCGGTCAGAGTGGTGGGCAGGGGGGCAGCAGAGCGCCAGACTCCCCTGCTCATGACTCCCTGTACACCAGCATCACCAACCTGCGAGACTCTCCCTACCCTGACAGCAGTCCTGAGCCACTGGAGGTAGTTCCTCGTTCAGCTCAGCCCCCTGAAGAGCTGTACTACAGCTCTGGGCGGCCTGCCCTGGGTTCTCGTGGAGCCCCCATGCAGACCTTCTACCAGGCCCCATCTCAAAGACCGATTGGGGAGGGACACCAGGCTCAGGAGTCAGTCCACAATGAGGGAGACGGACAGATGCAACTGGTCACCAGCCTGTGACTGGAGACTGAAACAGGACGCAGGAGACTGATGTAATGGCCAGAGCCTCCTCTTAGCCAGTCTCTGTCTTGTGTCTCCACTCGATGCTTGTTTGGTTGCCTTTCTTTCTCTTGACTTTTATTTGACTTCCAGATGTGCAAACAGAAAGACTTTTCTGGGGAGTCACTGCTGACTCTCCCCCCATCATCTAGAGATGAGTGGTGAGGGGTTTTGGCAGAGTTCTTTATCTCTGGCAAACCTCGGCTAGCCCCAGTTTCTGGTACCCCAAGGCCAGTCCAGCACTCTGAATGTACCAACGCCCCCCCGGATGTTTCGAAACTTTAAAACTTTGTTCCATTTGTTTTAATGTAGTTTTCCATCAGACCGGCCTACAGAGATGAGGATGTTGTTTAATATTTTGTTCTCTTTTTTTTTCAGGTCATCATTTGATAGGGGTAGTTAGCTGTGGAGACAGGGAATATTATACACCACTGATACCTGAAACATCTCATAGAGAGCTCTTCGTTGTTGCCAAAAATATTTTATTGAGCCAGAGCAGAAACTAGAACATTCGCAAGACACACACACACACACACACACACACACACACACACACGGTCTTATTGAGAAGTGCTTGTTTCTGAACATCAGAGGTGAAGACGAGCTTTTTAGGTAGTTGCCTTTGTTTCGTCTCGCTGAAAACGAGAAGTGCACTGAGGTGGAGGACAGGTGGACACAGAGACTGAGGAGGCGCTGTACCTCCCATCCAGAGCAGGAGAGCCCATGCCCCTCTGACTGGGGAACTCTGGATGTTTGCTTTAGGCCTTTGAAAAACAAAGTGACTGCCTTGTTATTGTCTGAAGAGAGTATTCAGTTTGCTCCCACCAGGCAGCAAGTGGAGATGGTCACGCCCTTCCCTCGTATGCTGCTGGTTGAGGCTTGACTGAAACGAACTTCCTGTGTGTTCTTGTGACAAACAGGACTTTAGACGTCGCAGACGCACTGACCAACAATTGGTACAACCATGTATATAAGAAGCAAACTTCTTTATTCCTACTCTGTAAATAAAACACCAGATGATCAAAAGCAACAAAAGTAATAAATACTATGAAAACAACTTCTTGTACTACAACAACTTGTTGAAGGAGAAGAATAAAATGTTTCGGAGTTTGTGACCAGAATGAAACACGCTATCTCTCTCCCCCAGTCCTTAATCTCTCTCGCTCTTTTTTTCTTTTTTTTTAACAAATATTTCTTTTTTTTTTTTTTTTTTTTGCTGTTTTATTAAATCTTCCTGTACACATCTTTAGTGATCCAATAGAAAGAGAGAAAGAGCGAGAGTGATTAGGACGGACATGAGGTTTTTATTTAAACTAATGAAAAATGAAACAAAAAATACCTACTGGCACAATTTTTATACAGCATAATCATTCCCATGATGCTAATGTTTAACATCGACATTCCTTAGGTTGAATTTCCAAACACGGTGGGAGAGTGAGGAAGAGAGATGGATCAATGTGGACGATTAATGGCATCCATGAGGTGATTCGGTTGGCTCTTGTATTGATTTAAGCAGATTTCATTCTTCTACCAACCTGGGTTTTAGCATGTGTAATAATGACATTTGTTCTGCTGTCAGAAAATATTACACTGTGCTGTTTCTGAAAGAGAGTTCCAGCATAAGTCCAGAGCCTAATGTGACAACTCACTCTGATTCCCGTGTGCATGTGTGTGTGCATGCATGTAGGTGCAAACTTAAACGTGTGCATGGGTTTTGTTTTCCGTCTTTCTTTTTTTTAATGGGGGGGGGGGGGTGCACACTCCTTGGAAACTTTTTTTCATTTAGCAACATGAATGAATGCACATCACACTTGGAGGGATGTTCAACTCAGCCGTCACGTTTCCACTGTTCTCGCACGGGTGGGGTGGGGTGGGGTGGGGTGGGGGGGGTTAAACCAGCAGCCTTGAGTAGCACCAAAGGAAATCCTATAGGAGAGGAAAGTAATGTAGATAGACTGACTGGGTGGGACATGTTTTCACTTTACCACTTTATGCAACCAAATGTATCTTGTTAAATAGAGTCCCGCCACATGGCTGGAATCTGTTTAATCTAAAAACAAAAGAGGAATTTGCCTTTTTTATGCTTCATTTACAAGCGTTTTGCATTTCTTTTAAATATTTGCATGTTTCTGTTTTTTTTTTATCTGCTTTTTAACCAGCAGAAAGCGAAAGCCTGTGTTACATCGACACAGCGGGAGCAGAAGACAAATTCATCCATCAGCGTGTGACATTTGGCTGGAGCACGAGTGTCCCACTTCTAAGAGAGCCCAAAGGACAGCTTTTAGCTGCAGCTCCTGGGGCTGAAAGGGAAGGAGGGTTAAAGACAGATAAAGACGAGGGATTATGAGGATTTGCTACCATTTCTTCTGGTCATTGTAATGACTCGCCTAAGTAACGCTGTACTGGCTGTGGAGCACAATGAGGCTCAAACTGAGGAGGCTGGTGTCATCGGCTGAGCTGTCGGGGAAATTGTTTAAGACTCCTTTGATGGTACGTGACCTGGATTTGCCACTGAACTTGTGAACTGTGTGTGTTTACAAATAGAAAAAAATCAAATCTTCACTTGAATTTGTGTCTGCCCCGGGGCTGGACTGGTGAAGAGCTGCTCAGCAGCGGGGCACTTTTATGGGGACAACATTCGACGAACAAATGAAGACAACTGAATGTATCGTAGCATGAAGACAAAACAATCGGCTCCACGGTGGAAGTGGTAATTGGAAGCACAGGGCGGCTTTCATTATCTTGATTCTCCTTTTTCTCATCATCATCATCATTAACTCCATCCTTAATTTACTGTATTTGACAAAACATGCTGATGCTGATCTCAGCAGGGACTCTCACCGTTCAGGCAGACGCTCCTGGTGAAAGGTGCATCGCCCTGGGCCTCCTTCCCCTAATTCCAGCATCTCCCAGCTCCTCGTCTTCTCTCCTCCCATTAACCTCATTCACATTTTAATATCAACCTCCATAGACCACATTAGTGCAGCACTTCTTTGAGAGTGTTAATTTGCTTTGTCAAAAGCTTTGTTTATCCCAGATTAATATCTCAATAAACAGAGGAGGGTTGCACTGTGGTAAATATAGTGATTATGCTGTGGAAGGTGTGCAGCCCACGCTGTCGGACCGAGTCTCATGGAGTCTCGCACAATGGGAGTTACGCCGCCATTCAAAGCCCTCCAAACCTCTGATTACAATAATAACTCTGTGGGTGCTAATTTACTGCTGTGAATTCACTTCCCTGTTCTCTTGTTTTCAGTTTTTGTTTCTGAGCCAGTGGTAAACTTGAGAAGTTATGATTAGTCATGTTTTACCCCTGAGAAGAGACATCTGTGAGATTGGGCCGCCATTAGACAGCAGGATCCCCGTCTGCTGGCTCACAGCAGACTCTTTTTAATGTGCATGTTGTTATTATAACACAGGAGGGTAGTTTAGTCTGTAAAGACGGCTAAACAACAAAGAAATCTCTAAAACCACCCAAAGCCAGTGGGAGAGACTAAGTTCACTATGAAGTTTGAAAACCAGATGAGATGAACTTATGATTTTTAAATGATCAAACCGTCCTTTATTTAGTTTATTTACAAACAAACATGTGGCAGTAGAAGAAATGATGTAATTGTTGGGTTTGTTGGTTGATGCCTTAAAAATGTGTCACAAATCCACGGCCGCATCAACTAGTTAAAGCACGATTTCCTGAGTCCGCGTACGCGACAAGATTTTACTGGAGTTTTTAGAAAGCAAATAAAACGATTATAACATAGAACTATTTTGTTACGGATGTTTTTTGTCCCCGCATCTAGCATGGTTTACTTTTGTTAAAAACATTAAATAAGGCTGTGAAGAAGATTTCTCCCAGGTGTTTGAATGTCTTCTGCTAACAGGGTGGGTGCAACCACAGGGGCCTTCAGGGCAGCCGCAGCACACTTAACTTGTAATTCTCATTTTCCGAGAAAGTTAAAGCTGCTTCAGCGAATCGACAGAACAAGCTAGGTCAAACGCGGCCACGGAACACTCACCCCTTTCCTCGTGTATCTTCACCGAGACGCTTCTGCTGGAATTGGACACCTGCATTTCAAAAGGACACAAGATAGCGCTTAACACCGGTCACCGTTTTCCAGGTCCAAACATCCGTTGCTGTCCGTGACTTCAGACGGTGATTTTCTTATTGGGACTCTGGTAGTTTGTACTAAAGCCGAAGTGGTAGCAGCCGGCTGTTGCTCCATCTTTGACATTATGGAGAGGAGAACCTCTCTCACCAGTGCTGTTGTTAATACATGAGTTGTGTGTGTGTGTGTGTGTGTGTGTGTGTGTGTGTGTGTGTGTGTGTGTGTGTGTGTGTGTGTGTGTGTGTGTGTGTGTGTGTGTGTGATTAGTGGAGCACCCAGGGACGTGCGGAGGTGTGAGACTGACTTCCAGGTGGTCCATTAACTGCTTTCGTTCAGAAACGTGCTATTGGTGGAGGTTTTCAGGCAAATGTGAGAGAACCACTTTATTCTTTATTTTTTTGTTTATTTATTAATTTTCTTCACTCTGCATTATATTTATAGCTATACTATGTTAGAATGATGCTAGCATGAATAAATGTTTTAAGCTAATTCGTTTTCCAAATTTACCACAGCAGCTTGAAGGGCCCTAAACTGAAACAGACACACTGTTGATCACATGACATCAAGTAAAAATATGTTCACTAAAAGGTTAAAAGCTTTTACAAGCTGAAATGAATTTGGTTTTTTTTACATCATAATAATCATCCGGGTAGAATATTTTGATCTACTCTAGATAAAACCTGTTCTGCCTGTTTGACCTTATTTCTTTACACATTATTTCTTCATATGGATCAAGACTTACTTACGTACGACTTTGGGAAGATTCTGGTCCACCATCCGGTGTCTCAGGAGGGGAAAGCAGTGCGCTACCAACTCTGTTTATAGTGGGGACAGTGTGCTGCTGACCTGGACTCAGGATGTTGTGGATCGGTGGGCAGAATACTTCGAAGACCTCCTCAATCCCACCGGCATGTTTTTTTCCATCAGTGAGGAAGCCGAGATTTCTAGGCACAGCCCAGGCTGAGGGCATCCATTTTGGTGGCCTGAGGATCAGCTTGCTGCTTTTTGCAGATGATGTGGTCCTGTTGGCTACATCAGAACATCCTCTCTGACTTTTACTGGAGCGGTTCGCAGCATGTGAAGCAGCTGGGATGACAATCAGCTCCTCTAAATCCGAGACCATGGTCTTGAATCAGAAAAGGGTAGAAGGCCTTCTCCAGGTCAGGGAGAGGTCCTGCCTCAAGTGGAGGAGTTTAAGTATCTCGGGGTCTTGTTCACGAGTGAGGGACAACTGGAGTGCGAGATCGATAGATGGATTGGTGCTGTGGTGATGCGGACGTTGTACCGATCTGTCATGGTAAAAAGAGAGCTGAGCCAGATGGCGAAGTTCTTGATTTACTGGTCGATCTACATTCCTACCCTCACCTATGGTCACAAGCTTTGGGTAGTGACAGAAAGAACGAGATCGCAGATACAAGTGGCTGAAATGAGTTTTCTCCGCAGGGTGCCTGGGCTCTCCCTTAGAGAGGGTGAGAAGCTCGCTCATCCGGGAGGGGCTCAGAGTAGACCCGCTGCTCCTCCACATCGAGAAGAGCCAGCTGAGGTGGACCGGGCATCTGGTCAGGATGCCTCCTGGACGCCTTGACCCCATAAGTGGATGAAAATTGATAAATGGATGGATCCAGACGTAAGTTATTTAAAGCAACCCAGACTCTGAAAGCCTGTTAGAGTTTTTCTTGGATAAATGGCAGCTTTTGCTGCTGTTCCCAGTCTGGTCTTAATATAAGAATATTTTTTTAGATTTTTATAACAATCTTTTATTTTACAGATTAAAAACGTCGACTCAAATCTTTTGTTTTAGGGCTAAAAGCGGTTGTGTTACGTCATCAAGTGAGCAGTTTAAATGTCACGCATGATTATCATAGTTCTGTTTCCTAGCAAAGACGAGAGGTGACTCACAACGTCTGTACGGTTCTGGAGGTTTACTGTACTACGTCTGCATCTGTCATCAGAACTAGTTATTAGGTTTAAATGGTATTCAGTGTTATCTGAGGGTGAAATCAGTGTTACTTGGTAACAGACTGAGTTTGTTTAGCAGGATCAAAGCTTCCATTTATGGAGCTAAATTAGCGGTCCTTGTGGTTTTAGTAGAGGCTAGGAACAGTGATGTTACACACAGCACCGTGCACTAAAGGACTGTGTTTGGTGTGTAATGAGTGATCATTTACGGCTGAGACATTTGCAAACAGAGACAAGGCCATAATAACACAAGTTACATTATTCTAAAGATGTGTGTATCAATGTCATGTTGTGAAGAAATCTAACCCACGACATACAGAATCAGAATAGAGACGGGGATAAAGTGTTTAAATAAGAATTTATTAAAAGGGAAACCAAGGAAGCAGCATAAACGTAGCCGAGTTCTTGCACAAGGGAGCCGGTGCGGGAAATCTGTGGACAGATGGGAGTTAGATCCGACTCGAGGAGGGAACAAGGAATCAGACTTGTGCGGAGGACTTAACAGTCTGGAGAGGAGGGAACTAGTTCGAGGGAGGAGTGGTCCAGTCTGGGCTGAGAGGGCTTTCCTGGGACTGAGATCCAAGAGGTGAGACGTGGAGGGAGCTGAGCTTGTGGAGGTCCAGGAAGTTTAGGTGGGCAGCTGGAGGTGACTTTGGCCAGGGAGGAACTGAGAGACAAGCAGGTGTAGAGGTTCCAGAATTCTGCCAGTCAGAGATGGGGTGGAGGTCTTGTCTGTAAACAAGAGCAGGAGGTAAAATGCAAAAATCCAACAACTACTCAAAAGGTTCAAGAACTCGAATATTATTCTCGAGGTGGCTGTAGCAAGTTACCCAGGTAGCGAAATCATCCAGCGAGGCGTAGAAGTCTCTCAGCTGCTTAAATACACCTGGCCGGCTGATGAGCAGATCTGCTGCAGCTTGGTCAACCTCCAGACACGCCCACCTGCAGAGGGAAAACTCAGAGACAGGGAGTGCCGGCAGGAACACACCTCAGACCGTGACAGTCAAGGTAAAATTAGAAGAATCTGGTATTCAAAATAAGATAAAATAAAACATCAGATGATCAACAAATGATGAAAATACAGAAGTCGCCAGAACTGAAAACTCCTGTTATTAGGTAGATCTTCATCTCTTGAAGTATGTCTTGTTGGACCTTTGACAATCTGAAGAACACAACGTCAAATCTGAAAGAGGCTGGTTGAAAAGGAAACAATAAAAGTTTTTTAACAACCTTGTAAAAGTGTGAACCAAACGTTGGAACAGCTTTACATGAAGACATAGCCTCAAACCTCAGTGGGCCGAATCCCAAACATGAGGCAGAGAGAGCCAAAACTCTACCGCCACAATGTGAGAGGAAGGTTCAAAACTCTTCTGGATTATGGGACGTAGCTTTTCACACACTGATTCAAACACCTGACATGGTGTAAAACGCGGATCTGAGGCGGCCTTTACCTCTTTTTAAACTGTTCTAGTAGTTTTAAAGAGAGTTTACTGTAATTTAATTTACCTTGACTGTAACTTTTGTTTTTGTTTGTTTACTGGGACGATTTTCATTTGTCTCCTGACTTTTTCCTCTCAGAGCTGGCTTTACTCTGGACCAGAGGGAGTCGGTGTTTCCATCATTACGGGTCACCACAGCCTTGTTTCAACACATGTTAATAAAACTATTAAGAATACATGGTAACTGACAGGTAATTTTCGATTTATCCCAAATTACCTTAAAGGACGACACACAGAGAGAGAGAGAGATTATTTGTAATGTCCATGAATCGTCATGCGAGAGCTGGGCGCAGAAACCCCCTCCATGGAGCTAACCAGGCCCCCTCTGCTCCTGAGGAAAGCCTTCAGGTCACCAGCTCTGCATCCCCGGCATCTCCACCAAAATGTTAAGTAATTACATGTGGGGTAATATTCAATCTCCATAACCCTTGAACCTGAAATAACACTCTTGACAACATGGAAGACATTTTACCCTGAGTCCCCAAAATAAAGGAGAGTAACGCCGGGGACACACCGGCCGCGGAAGCGCCGAGAAGCGAATCGCTCACGAAATTCGGCCGCTGCTCGCCGCTCCTCAGTTCAGATCAGACGCGCCCCAGTCGAGGCGCGCCTCGGCTCAGCTGTAGTTTTTCTTTTAAAACACTTGGTGTCCTCAATTTCCTCTCTGCCTTTTCTCAGCTATTTTCCTCTACGTGTGTGCGTGCGCGCGTGTGTGTGTGTGTGTGTGTGTGTGTGTGAACCTATGGTATGAGTTGTTTCTGCCAGTTGAATCTCTTGGAACCCGCTCCAATTCTGCAGCTGTATCCTAGCAGTTTCCTCCGACATGGGTACGTAACGTAAATAATCGTGTTTTTCGGGGGTCGTACAGCTCCTTGTGTT
>NC_091745.1:2191211-2198711 GCF_043380555.1 Nothobranchius furzeri | reverse complement strand
AGGTAAACATAAAAACGGTGATGCGCCCGACAGAATAAATATTGGATTATTATCTTTTTAAATATAGCTCTCAAAGGAGAAACATTCCTTCTGCACACCTCTGAATGCCCCGTGGAGGTGTTATTTTTTAAATATAGCTTTCTACGAAAATATTCCAAATTCTAACTTTACGACAGCAATGGGCAAATGAAACTGTAAATGCTAAAATAAGATATGTTGAAGTAAAAATAGGTAAATGTGCTGGATGCATATTGTTTTTAATGTCCAAGAAGGAAGGTCTAATGCTAACAGCTAAAGGCTAAACACTTCCACAGTGGCCACAAGGACCAATTTGGAGTGCCACCCTTAAATTTACATCTGAACCTCCTCCATGAAAATTGTCTGGGGCTTCCACTGCTTAGAAGGGACAGAAATGTGATTTTAGACCCACGCAGAGTCAGTTGGGATGCTCTGAAGCTAATTAGTAACACGCTGCTTTCATTTTAAGCACTGAAGGAGGTGGTGTGTCTAGTTTTCTTAGTGTGAAAACTAAAACCCCCATTATTACTAGTTTGAGATTAGCAGTCATGAACCATGCCAACACCAACACACTGACATACTTAAAGAAATACGGATGGATTTCCACAGAAAATATAAAAAAAATCAGCTGACTCACAACAAACACGGTCATAAACATGCTAGGTGGTCACTTTACGACATTTCCACAATCATAAACAAACAGAAAGTTATGTAAAACAGCAAGTTGAATTTTTTTTTTCATGGGAATGTGGGGAATCAGTGTGTCTCTAAGGATTGGTGATACGTACACCACAAACCATCTCCATTTTCTTTAGTTCACACGTACTGAAGACTCCATTTAAAACCACAGCTCCCCTCTTGCAAAGTTTGGTCGATCTGAGCACAGCAACCCGATCCTGCTGAGAAATCCTGTAAAAATACCAAATGAAACAATGCAGCCAAAAACCTACACGATCAGCACGGCAGAGCCAAACGTGTGACAGAAGACTGAGAGGAGGCTGTTCTACACAGAAGAAAGCGTGCAGCTTGATGATCTGCAGCGTGTGCAGCTCGGACGGCCTGCTTGACTGTAATCTGTTCTCCATCTTGATCTCCTGAGACGGATCTCTGTCAGAAAACAAAGCGCTCTGTTTGAAACATGGTCCCTAACTCAACTGCAGCTCATACATTTCCCTCTCCTCTGATTTCTCTTCTCCTAGCCTTTTTTCCCTGTGCACTTCTTCTCTTTTTTCTCCTTGTTTTTCCCTCCTGTTATTCGCTGGTGAAGTCTCCGTGCGGTGGAGGCAAACAGAGCCAGCGTGTCTTGTTACAGAATCCCAGCCTGCTGATAAAGCCGTCCATTGTGAAGGATAATCCCGCAGAAACAATTAAGATTTTTTTTCCTTTATATCCTTCCTTCTGTTATTTCTTTAGCCTCACAAGTTTTACAATATAAGTGTGAGTCCTTCCAGATGCACAAAGGTGTACATTTGCAATCACGTGCACAAACTTTTATGAGAAAATGTGCAAAAACTGACGTAAAATCACCCATTTGGTTGAGTTAGTCTTTTTACGTAAAATCTCTCATCATAATCCCAAGATGTTTGAACTAATACTGAAACATGAGTTTGGAGAAGGATTTACTGGTTTGTCTGTTGATGTCATGCTTTCCTCATGCGACCCATGCTTGGCTGCTCGTTCTTTGGAACGGTCACCTGAAAAAATAAAACAAATAAAACAGTCCAGATAAGAAATCAGCACGCTGAATAGAAGCAGCTTTTAACACATTTTATTCAATAAAACCACAGTGTCGTTGTAGGTCATTTTCACAGCAGTCATCTCTGGTGTGTAATAGCACAAAAATCCCAGGTGAGACTGTAAAGGTTTTCAATGGAAGTGTCCAATTTCTGCCTCCTAGTTCTCATTTTTGCCTCAGTGGAAATTTCAAACTCGGTGGAGCTGGTAATAGGATTATTGGTTCCACTTGTGATTATCTTGTTGCTGAAAGCCAAAATATCAAACCTTTGTGCAGGAATCTAACTTCCAGTTTCAGAGTGATGAATTAGACCACACCTGAATCCTTTCTTGTTGCTTTTAATGAACATTGTTTTCTGTCTCGGTGTCTGGACAGGTGTGTGGTTTCTCTGCTGGTGCTGTCTCCTCGTGACTGCCATCATTCCTTCAACAAGGAGGTTTTGTATCTTGGCTTTTCCGCTGCCATCATTATCTGTCAACAAACCGGTGTGAAGGAGAAACATAATTAAAGGGCAGAGACACAGAGCCCAACTGTTGAGCAAATGCACCACATGAATGCATCAGTCTGATATAAAAGGTTCAAGGTTCCTGTTGCTTTCATGCCAGAACAAGAGACAAAGACAAGAGGAAAGGATGAGAAGGAGCCTTGTTCATATTTAAGACCTGTTACTCACTTTACTTGGGTCTTGGGTCAAAGCACAATTTTATTAGTATGTTAGTCGGCTATTATTACACAAATAAATTACTCGTTCACGATGGGAAATTAGAGCAATGATGTTAGTTACCTGCTGTGAGCATGATCATTAAACTGATTGCATGCTAACACGTTCATTAAATACATGAAAACATGTACAGTATGTACACACACACACACACACACACACAGATTGGTAAATGGCCTGCGTAGAGCTTTCCTATGTAAGAGGACTCCTGAGCACTTTACACCACAATCAGACATTCACCCGTTTATTCCACTTTCATACTGGTAATGAGCTACACTGCAGCCACAGCTGCTCTGGGACACACTGACAGAGGAGAGGCTGCCACACAATCTGCACCACCGGCCCCTCCGAATATCGCCAGCAGGCAGGGAAGGTGAAGTGCCTTGCCCAAGGACACAACGACTGAGACGGACAGTGCCTGTGTTCAGAACAGGAACCCACAGATTGCAGGGCACTATCGCCTCAACACAAAAACACCACACATATTTTTCATGAGTTTTCATGCACGTATGATATGTCACTTTGACACCTGATGTTGTCTTTTATTTATAGCAATCAACATAATTTAGACAAAAACACATGTTCTTTTTTCTTCTCTATGGTGATGTCAGTTTTTTCTTTTCCATGGACTCATATGTTTGTCATGACTTTATCAGTGTTTCACCTTAACGCTGTATACACAAACACAGGCCCTTTGTTTATGCCAGGCCTTTCTGTTGTGTGTGAGAAAGGCTGTGACGCATGACTCTACAAAGGTTACAAAGGTATGTGCATTCTTGCATTTCAGGATTCACGTCTATTTTATAAAGTAAAAAATATAGTGAACATCTGTAAAAGTACCAAAAAATAACAAGGCAAGGCAGCTTTATTTAAATAACACATTTTTTACTCAAAGGCAATTCAAAGTGCTTTCCAATCAGCAAGAACATTCAAAATCAACATGACAAAAAGTACACACAAATCACATTTTGATTTCAAAGTTTCTAGAGTTGGGGCACATTCGAGGTTGTGCGGAAGAGGATTCCATCAGTGTGCAGCATAGTGACTGAAAGCAGCATCACCCTGTTTGGTTCTGACCAGAGGTTCTACTAGCAGACAGCTTCCCGGGCCTCAGAGCCCTGCTGGGCGTATATACTGGAAGGAGACCCAACACGTAGCAGCATCTGAACAAGCTGCAGTTGCTTCACAGCTTTTTTGGGAAGACTTGACAAAAGACCATTGCAATAGTCCAGCCTGCTGGAGATGAACGCATGAATGAGTTTCTCTAGGTCTCGTCTGGACATGAGACCCCTGAGTCGTCTTGATGGAGATGATAAAACACTGATCTAGTTATAGCCTTAATGTAACCAGTGAAGTTCAGGTCTGAATTTATTATGACACCAAGATATCTAACCTGGAGCCACGTTGAGCAATAACATCCATCCTATCCTTCTTATGCCCAAAGACGATAACGTCAGTCTTGTTTTTGTATAACTGGAGGAAGTTTGACTGTATCCAATCGTTAAGTTGCTCCAAGCACTGATGAACTGAGTTTAGGGGACCACAGTCACTAGGCGATAGAGCTAGGTAGATCTGGGTGTCATCTGCATAACTATGATAGGTAATGTTGTTATTGTTTATGACCTGGCCCAGAGGGAGCATGTAGAGATTGAAGAGCATTGGTCCAAGAACTGAGCCTTGGGGGACCCCACAAGTGATCAGCTTTGATTGTGATCACCAATAGAGATAATCTTTGAGATTGGAACCAACCACGGACTGTACATGATAGTCCCAGCCAGTTTATGAGCCTATCAAGAAGAATGTTGTGGTCCACATTATCAAAAGCTGCAGTGAGATCGAGCATCACCAGAACAGATGTTTTTGCCTGAATCTGTATTCAGACAAATATCCTCTAATACTTTAATAAGTGCAGTCTCAGTGCGGTGGTGTTGTCTAAAGCCTGACTGAAAACCATCTAGCAGGTTGTTTGTCTCCAGACAGTTGTTTAGTTAATAAGCTAGTACTGCAAAAGATGTTCTGCACAGTGGATAAAATAGGGCTTTGGCTCGTTTCATCATCACTGACACGGCTGCTGTCTTGGTAGCCTCTGAGTTCTTACTTGTTGCTTGTTACTTCAGACAACAGCACACTCAGTCTCGGTCTTGTGGTTTCATTTAAGCTTTTCTTCATTTGGTCAGTTATATTCCTCGACCATAGTAAATTGTTGCTGTGTTGTGGGGTGCAACACATGATCACCAGGGAATAGCGGTGGAAAACGGGCAAACTTTTCACCCTTTTCCTTGGAGCCATAACAACGGAGACCAAGTATCTTACATACATTTTTTGTCAGCTCACTTGGATCACAGTAAGACGACCAAACATCATCTTACAGAGTATCCCGTGTGAGAGTGTGTCGTCTGCATTTCATTCTGGTAATGTCCAGATGATTTATGGTGTTTTACACATCATTTCTTTCCTTTAACACAGACATGCACACACAACACACACACATACACACACTGGCAGGCTAATGCAGGCGCACTGAAACACAACACAACGTCTTCTGCATTTCTTCTATAGGAAGACAATTTTGATCATTTTACTAGAAAAACCAGCAAATGAAACAAATACCATACACTCACACCACAAACAAGTTGGCCGAAAATGTCCATTATACAGAACTGCGGCAGCAACAAGTCGTCGTCGGTGCTACAGTCTTGAGTCTTTTGTATAGATCTAAACCGGTAATAGTGCTGATGTCCATAAACTGCTCCCTGGCTTCCTATGTAACATTTTCTCTTTGGGATTTAACATGTTATTACTTTAATTCTTTCTAATGTGCTTCTTCTCTGTGATGTACCATTTGTTTTCACGGTTTGTTGACACTCGTGAGGCTATCAACATGGCCGCCACAACCCAGAATGCAACACATAATCAGTCACCTGTGACCACAAGCCCTATTCAGGGTCATGAAACACTAAGCTGGGGGTATTCACATAATCTCTAGAAGTCAAACAAAATAAACTAATACCTGAAAACAAATCAATCACTTTCATTTAATTCCTGATTTCCACGCCTGCCGAGTTGGTCCAAATCTCTAGATACGACAGAAACTTTTAAATCATATTAAAACCAGTAAAAGAAAAACTAAATGAAAACGGCATTAGGATGCAGACAATAAAACAATACATTCGTGGGATGTTGCCCTCATGGATCCCTGTTTTCCAGGCTAAAGCCTGATTCATACTTCTCTGTGTGTGTGGGTATGGAGCCATGCTTTGATGCAAAGGCTCTGAGGCAGACCTGCAGAGGGTGATGGAGACACGTCTGCAGTAATGGCAGGTGTGCACTCCGTAGGTGACGGAGAAGTCCAAAGGTAAAACATCTCCATCAATGCGTGTGCACGACTACGCAACTGAGCTGACAGAGAAGTATAAATCGGGCTTAGCGAGTAAAACCGTGTCTTCAGTTGATGTTTAAATGATTGCAATGATGGGGCTTATCTGACGGCCAATGGCGGACTGTTCCAGAGCATCTGAGCCATCACTGAGGAGGCCCTTTGTCTCACGTTTAGTGTGAGGAACAGTAAGTAAGTCTTGTCCAGCTGACCGAAGTGCCTGTGATGGTTACATGTCTGTTTAGCAATGAGACTAAGCAGAGAGGAGCACTGCCATACAAGGAACAAGGGTTTAAAGATTAACCAGTAATGCATCGGACGCCAACGAAAAGTCACCAGGACAGGCGTGATGTACTTCCATTTCTTAGCTCCTGTTAAAAACCAGAGTCTGTGTCTAAAATGGTAACAAGTGCATATGCTTTTTAAGTGATAGAGGTGAGTTTTGAGTCGCTACCATATTACCTACTAATGCAAAACTGCATGTTGCAAGAGGTTTGGCCATAGATCCTCCTATGTTGTCTCTGCAGCTGTCACAGACACGTCGCAGGCTCTGACAGATGTTTTTATTCCATTGATCTTGGTTTTGCTTTCCAGATGTCACATCCAGCATGGTTGGTAATAAACCAAACATTTCTCTCTGCTCTAATCTAACCAAACAGTTCCGCATCTTTGTTTAGTTCCTGATAAACAGGATCGTTTTATTAAAGAAGGTTTTTCCAAAGTCCAGCACGAGTGTTATGAATACCAGTCGCATCTTTACATTTCAGTTTTATGGTTCCTAGAAGAGATGTTTCTGAGATGTTTACTTCTGCTTTGTTTAACAGTCAAAGGAAGAGAAGGAGCAAGCTGATTGGCTGGGCTCTCCTTCACACTCTGAACAGTTTAACGTGACACTGAAACAAACACACTGAGGTGTTAGGTCTAATCAAACAGTGTTTGCTTTTGTGTTGCAACACTTTAGTCTTTCTAAGGGCAAAAACATCCCCTTTAAATATCAGAAACAGTAGTTTTATTTGTGACTTTACTGCAATTTAAAACCAGGAAAAAAACGTTCACTGTGTGAAAACACATCAGGCAAATGATTTATCCCATGAAAAAATTTGACTCATGGAGATGGTTTAGAGGATTTTATACAGCTATCTGAGCATATTTAATGTCAAAAGCCATAAAACGTTTTGCAGGTGTTTAAATATGGGTGTGATGGTTGCTATAGTTACAGTACATCTAACATTGTGATCCCCATCCCACATTCCTTTCATGTCTTAAACATTTGTCACTCTCCATGTCAGGTATCAACGTCTGTTGTTTGTTGTGGAAGGATGTTCCAGTTGTGTCTTAGCAATGTTGTCTTCTTATTTATCACATGCAGACTAAGGTAGGTGTTCAAACTTCTGATGCTTCTCTGTGTTTTGTGCTGGTAAAAAAGTAAAGAGCTGCATTCAAATATGTGGCCAGGTTCCCACCTGTCTGTTCTTTGCAGGGTCGGTTCTGGTTGTGATTTCGGAGCTTACTCGACGATTCAACAACTCCTCATCCCCAAAGAGCAGAGAGAAGGAAAAGAAGTGAAGAAAACTTTGCTTTTCTAAGCAAAATCAGACGTGGTGGACTCGTTTTAGCACACAATGTTCCCTACTGCACTCCTAATGGCTA
>NC_091745.1:2046211-2186211 GCF_043380555.1 Nothobranchius furzeri | reverse complement strand
ACCTCTGTTATTGCCAACAAAGGTTATGTTACAAAGTATTGAGTTGGATTTTTGTTATTGACCAAATACTTATTTTCCACCCTGATTTACAAATAAATTCTTTAAAAATCCTGACATGTGAATTCATGGATTTTTTTTTCACATTCTGTCTCTCACAGTTGAAGTGTACCTATGATGAAAATTACTGACCTCTGTCGTCATTTTAAGTGGGAGAACTTGCACAATCGGTGGCTGACTAAATACTTTTTTGCCCCTCTGTAAGTGTTGCATTTATGTAACTTTTACTTCCTGCTAATATTTGTAATTATTATGATTACATATTTTCTTTGGTTTTAGTATTTCATTTTATTATTATGAACATGTTTTTATTACCTACTTTAATTTTTTATACCTCTGGTGTTCTTAGTTTATTGTATTTAGAACATAGTTGAAATCAATTTATCTTATTATTAATTTCTGTGGTTTGATGTTTCGTGTTTTGTAATTGTTGCTGTTATTTTCAGTCAAATTTTTTATCATTCTTCCTGTAAAGCAGTTGTTGTTACATTAAATTATACAAAGAGACGTTTATAAAAACTATTTGACAGGTTTCTTTTATCCTTGAACTTCTGGTTTTGCCGTCATGTTTTATCTGGTGGTATGTTTTTCTTTAGACGCCGACTTATTTATTTAAAAGAAAAAGCATTAATGAAACTCCTGAAAGTGAAAATATAGAACAGAAGAAGTCAAAAACATTATAAAATTCACTTTAATGGTTTGGTTTTTGAGTACAGTGGTTATTTCTGCGCTCTCTGGCGTTCACAGACAAAACAAACATAAAATAATTACTGGAAACACAAAAAATATAGCTTTCTGATAACATCTGTGGCTCAGTCTAGTTGTTACAACAGGTACAAAAGCAGCTCCCTGCACCTGTAAAACACACTAACAAACATTTAAAATCTGTCCAAGCTAATACTTTAAAATTCTGTGTGGTTCATATAACGACAACTATTTACATACAGTTTGAAAAAAATATGATTTAAACAAATATATATATAAGGTATGAGTCTGAAATTAACAAAAATAAACACTGATTATTCAAACATGTGGTAAAATACATAATATTGATTGAAATTAGAAAGTTCCATTATCTACGTTCAAGTGCTAATAATTAGGAAGTACAGGAGGGCAGCTGAGTGGCAGCTCCTGTCTTAGTGGCATAGGTCAAGGTGCAGCTCAGAGATCTGGGGTCCAGGGGCAAAAGGTCAGGGGTTACAAAAGTTCAGTCAAACTCTGAGAAAACAGGTTAACATGGAAAGGAAAGAGGAGAGGAAGAGAAATAACCGGGTCAGATTCCTTCCACTCACCACCTTGGTTGAGAATGATAGCATTGTGTTGCAGCACAAACACAGATTTTTCTTTGCTTACACACGCAGGTCAGAGTTTAGTCAAAGCAACGTGGGGCGGTCCGACTGGAACACATCAGGGCTCTGAAGGTGAGAAGTGCTTGTTGGTTCTTTTTGCCATTTCTACAGAACCTCTGCAGCCTTACGGTCTCCGTTCACAGCTGCTGGTGGACCAGAGCATCAAAAAGAACCAGGAGGCTGGTTGCTTTAAACCAGATGAACGGCTGAGTGCATGCCTCCAGACAGGAACTTTACAACATTAGCAGCTTAAAAAAAATAATCTTACAAAATATAACTTTTGTTATTCACGTGTAAAAAAACAGACTAAAATATAACCATGTAGATCCTGTTTTTCACTGGGTCACCATATGTGCTTTTTGTATTCCACATGTTTGATGAATGCTGGTCACATCCGTATGCCAGAGTGTGTAAGCATGCATTAGATTGTACTCTTTTTATTAAATCCTTCTCTCCATACCTCAAACCTATTCCTGTCCTATTGCAGTCCATCTGTTCTTTTCTTCTGATTTGTGAAATGATTGCATACACCTGCTAGCAGACAGTCTGCTGACTGGACAGCGGACTCTCCAGGGACATGCTTGTGGGAGACAGGTCTGTACGAGTGCATGGTTTAAACATGGAGGAGATGTGAAAAGCCTGCAGGCACAGACAAAACGCATGTCAGGAGATACACACGGACCACATGTGCTATCAATCACTCTCTATCTATGACTGTAGACATACCACCCAATAAGCAGTGAGCCCCCCCTGGATGAAACCGGTGAGGACATCAGTGGGATGATGGCGATAATCAGAGATGCGGCTCAGGCCGGTGTAAATGGCAACCATCACTAAGAGAAACTGCACAAGTGGGCGCAATAACCGACCTCCTCGCCACGATACCCTCGCCTGTAGGTAGAACTGCAAAAATGCAAATATATGTTTTTATTGGTCACTCTATGAACTACTAATGCATGCATATAGTCATAAAGTATGCCCCACAAACATGAAGCTGCCATTAGGTTTAATGACTAAAGTTGTGAAAAGTCAGACACTTTAAATGAAACATCGATTCAGTTTGAGCCCAGAGGGGGAAACAGCCTTGCGTTCATCTTACACCTTCTTTTGTTCATTTTCATCCAACACATCAGAGCTGCGGTATAAAACTCGTTAGTGGTTCACAAAACGACGTCAAAGACCGGCTGTGATGAAGAGATGGCTTCATGAGGTGGTTGGAGGTCTGTCTGGGCTCATCAGCCACTGGGGCGCACACGGCCGACATTCCTGTGGGAAAGCCAATCTCACATGGTCTATCTGTGCGTCTCCTATCTCTGCAGCGAGCAGGTGTCGCTCCTCGTGTGTTAGCAGCTGGCTAGGATCGGGATGGCGTGTACCTACAGGTTCAACACATTCTCTCCAGTTTGTCTGGAGCCTTTTGAGACATCAGCCGGTAGCAATCTAGTGTGTGTGTGTGTGCGTGCGTGTGTGTGTGTGTGTGTGTGTGTGTGTGTGTGTGTGTGTGTGTGTGTGTGTGTGTGTGTGTGTGTGTGTGTGTGTGTGTGTGTGTGTGTGTGTGTGTGTGTGTGAGTGTGTGTGTGTGTGTTGGACTTCTCACATCTTTACTATCCGGTGATTTACTTCCTCCTCGTTTGTCTGACTGAGTCCCACTTTGACGTTTAGCTTATTCGTCTGACTAATGAAGGCTTTTTCTCACTGTTACAAGTGAAACTGATGATTTCTTTGTGAGATGCTCTTTCTTTGTTGTGAATTTAGGTCATGAAAGCTCTCAGGAGGAATGTGATTATTCTATGGTTAATGTGCTTTTGTCTCCTTCCAACTGTCACTGTCACAATGCAGCCATGAGCACTGGGCAGAGCATTAATAGAGTGATAAAGAGATCGGGGGGGGGGGGGGGGGGGGGCGATCACGAGGGTGTCTATTGCTGAAAGAAGCCCGTCGATCCCTCAGCAGGCATGTTCAGCCCTCCACCACCACCCTCTTCTAAATGAGACCCACAACAAGGCCTCCTCTGTTTGTGGACTCTTGCTCTATTCATGCTCCCTGTGGAAAACAGTCTCCCTCTTTCTCTCCCACCCACCTCTGCCCCCCCCCCCCAAGCTCTGTTGCTTTCGGTTTGAAGCAGGGTGCTTGCTGGGAAACGCTGCTCTGAAATGTCCCGTTTTGCAATCACAAGTGAAAGTCTTTAACGGCACGTTTAATGGTTCACTCATATTTGACAAGTTTTGTTATTAACTCAGTCTTCTTTGGCCTGAAGGGAGAAACGTTGGTTATTGTGTTTGATAACGGTCAAATTTCCAAAACCTTTTTGCACCAGACATGGTCATGTGGTCTAAAGTAAACGTGAAGAGCACATTCCTGACGTCATTCTGACAAAGTGAGAGTGACAGTGAGAGACTTACTGCCAAATAGAGCATGGTGTACATCGCAAAGGAAGCATGGCCGGAAAAAAACGACTTCCTGAAAGAGAAAAATCAATAAAACAAAGCCTCATGTTACTCATTAAACACCTGAATCAACCCCACCCACAGTAAACAGTACAGACATACACACACACACACACACACACACACACACACACACACACACACACACACACACACACACACACACACACACACACACACACACACACACACACACACACACACACACACGCACGCACACACACACACACACACACAAGCTACACACCTTGCTTCTTCGACTAACTTAGCGTTGGGCTGCCTGCAGGTGACCTGAGAGATGTAGCTGCCGGGGGTGCAGTTAATGGACGCATACGTGATGTTACAAACAGACAGGAAGTATGGGCGCAGGCGACCCACGCTCAGCTTGGCCATATTCGTGAGAGACTGACACACACAGCAACCAAACAGGAAGCTTCCTATTTCCTTGTACAAGCACGACACATAACGATTTTGAACAAAGGCACGTGAGTGTACGCCTCGAAAACGAACCCGGTAACATTCAGCCAATGCGATCTGAAAAAGAAAGGAGAAACTGGTTAACAGGTGATATTACAATGATAAATGTAAAGTTTAATGAATACTATTGGCTGTACTGTTAAGCCAGTGATGGCAATGCCTCCAGCGGTGAGCAGGCTGTCGGAGATGGTCTCTCTCTCCACGTAGGGATAGGTGATGGTGGTGTCGCCGCAGAAAAATCCTCGCTTATACGGAGTCACTGCCTTCATTTCACACGCAAAAAATGGGATGGAGGCTGATAACAATAAGAAAGAACAGGGGGGTTAAAGATGGTCAGATGAATATCTGAGATATGATTTAAACAACAGGGATCAGGGTGGCTAGGGTCCAGATACGGAGGCCTTTTGAAGCACATAAAGGTGTTTTTCTCATGACACACAAGAGAATGTCATGAGATGCCACCTAGGATGAGCAGCAATATCACGTGTCTTCCACTGGAAACATGATCTGCAAATATCTGGAGATCAGGCATTCCCGTCATAGCTGCTTCAACCAGGAGAGAAAAAAGAAAGAGAAGAGTGGACAACTAAGGAGAGACAAAAGGGACAGGGAAATGATGAATGACCGGCACTATAGCCCCTTTCAGAGGACTCCAAAGCGCTTTACACTGCAGTGTATCACTCATCCACCCAATCACACACACATTCACACACTGGTGGTGATGAGCTACAGTGTAGCCACAGCTGTCCTGGGACACACCGACAGAGGCAAGGCTGCTGTGCACGGGCGTCAGTGCCTCCTCCAGCAGGCAGGGAGGGTCTTGTTCATCTCCTTTAAGCCCCATGAGACATCTAAGCTGCAGCTGTTACACTCCTGCTTAGACTCTATCAGAACCTGGATGGTGGGAGCTTTCTTCAGCTGAATGAAGATAAGACTGAGATCCTCATCTGTGCCCCAGACAAGCTGGTTCCCAAAGTCAGAGACTCTCTTGGTCAGCTTGCTTCCCACACCAAACCTTCTGTCAGGAATCTTGGCGTGACCTTTGACCCAGCTCTCACCCTGGATTCTCATGTCAGTTCTCTTGTTGGCTCTTCCTTCTTCCATCTCAGGAACGTTGCTAAGCTGAGTCCCATTCTGTCCCGCTCTGAACTTGAGACAGTTCTCCACACCTTCATCTCCTCACGCTTAGACTACTGTAACTCTCTTTTCACGGGTCTGAGCAGAACCTCCCTGAACCGTCTACAGGTGGTTCAGAACACCTGTGCTCGGCTTCTGACCAAGTCCAAACACACCCACATCACCCCGCTTCTCCTCCAGCTTCACTGGCTGCCAGTCAACTTCAGGGTTCATTTCAAGATCCTGGTTCTGGTCTATAGGGCCTTTACATGGACAAGCACCATCTTACATTGGTGATCTTCTTAGTCCCTACACCCCCAGCAGGTCCCTGAGGTCCAGTGATCAAAGCCTACTGGTTGTGCAGCACCAGGCTAAAGGTCAAAGGTGACAGATCATTTGATGCTGTGGCCCCCAGACTCTGGACCTCTCTCCCCCTGAGCCTGAGATCAGTGGACTCAGTGGTCTCCTTTAAAAAGCAGCTGAAGACTCACTTGTTCAAGCTGGCTTTTGTATGACCTTCTTCACCTCTCTCTCTTTATTCTGCTCTCCCCACCTATTCCACCTTCCTCAGGATCCACTGATTTCCCTCTTTCCTATGCACTCTCCTTCTTAACATTTTTTCTTTTAAATCGCAATTGCCTATTTTTGCTCATTTTAAATATATTTTTAAACATTTTCTAAATGCTTTTTTATATTTTTACATTTTTTTATTTTTGTGAAGCGCCTCGTGATTTTTATCTTGAGAGGCGCTATAGAAATGATATTTTCTTCTTCTTCTTCTTCTTCTTGCCCAACGACACAACAGCAGAATTCTCTGCTGGAAACCAGGATCGATCCTACAACCTTCTGATTACTGGACAACCAGCTCTACCTTATGAGCTACTGCTGCCCTTGAGGTGAAAAGCATGATGGAAAATTCAAAAAAGGTGGAGAAAACATAAGAGGAAAGAGGAAGAAGATTTTACTGAACAGGTTAACAAAAACAAGTCGGTGGGCTAAAGATGGGGTCACGGGGAACTCCTGGAAAAAGAACTAACCGGTTTTTGAATCCAGCTAAACTTAGGTTAACTGCAGTTCCTGGTTGGTCAATGATTATAGGAGCTCTGTATCAGAAAATAAAGGTCACGGTCTGGTTCTGTTGAGTAAACAAACCTCACAGTGTGAATGTGGAAAGTCCAATGAGCAAAATTGACAAGAGGAGAAACTGTGTTCCAGCACACCCTCCAGCTCCAGCGAACAAGTCCCCTATCCCATGTCCCCTTGTCACTCGGTGGAATGCAGTGAGAACATGGGACTAATCATTAACCTCTGTGCCTCTCCTTCTCATCCCAGGCCTGCTGGTTGGCTGGAACGCACCCAGAACCAAACTCATCTTCTGCCAGGGAATCTCTCAGGCTACGTGACTGAGGAGCGCACAAGACTGAAATCTAAAATCAAGCTGAAGGGAACAATGAGAAAAATGCACAGAAGAAAACAAACAAGGCTAGTTAAATGTGTTTTTACTAGTGAGTGAATAAAAAAACGCCAAAGCGTTAGTGATTGACATAACACGTGCGAGTGTGTTCCCTTAGATTTAGAGTGTAATAATTTAAAGCTGTAGGACAGAAAAACCCACAAGGAGCTGTAGCCAAACGCTCTAATTAAAGATTAGATTTAGATTAAATACGTCCTCCCACAAAAGCAGCATGTGTCTGTGAACTCTATTCAAAGTCACGCTGTCCTGACAGAAAGACAAAACATAGGGATGTCCAGGAAGTCAGGGAGGGAAGAAGAGAGGGAAACAGAGCAGACAGATAGCTGAGGCCATGACGCCAACAGAGAAAAGAAGACAGATACGAGACACCTCTCATCTCTCATCTATCTCCTCCGGCTGCCACGTCTATGGGCAGAACACACACACACACACACACACACACACACACACACACACACACACACACACACACACACACACACACACACACCTTCTGCAGGAATCCTTTATCATTTACTTGGAGCTTTGACTTTGGTCTCAAACCTTCTTATCACCTAACCCCTGAGATGGTAAATTCATTCGGTACCACTTCAAATGTTAAACACACACTTGTAAAGCCTGCTAAGGTGATTTAGACTCTAAACATTGTGGCCTTGATTTTCTGATGAATGCCACAGAGAGGGCTTTTGAATGTTTGGTATAGTTGGAAGAGAGGTCCAGCAGAAACGTTGTGTGTCATCCATAAAAAACATTTTTTCGATGTTTTAATCTGCAGTTTACAATATAGCAGCTGAGTAATAATCAGAACTGTATTTCAAATGTAATTTTACAGAAACTATCAACAAAACAGATGTTTTCATTAAAGTTATGCCTTGTGCAGGCTAAACTCGTGTGCAGCTTGTGGAAAAGTCAGTACAAGTTGGCAGAACGAGGGCAAAACACACATGCAAAAACATTCCTTTGTGATTAAGATTTTTTTTGTAGCAGCACTCAGTGTAATCAAAGATTAAATGTCCTAAAAAATTATCTATCAACCCATCCATTCAGCCATCCATCCATTCATTCATTCAGCCATCCATCAATTCATTCATCCATCCATCCGTCCGTTCGTTCGTTCGTTCATTCATTCATTCATCCAACAGTAATTTGTAACTTTAAAGGCTTTTTACCAGATTTCTGCCTCTAAAATGATATGGTGTTTTATATGTAGGATGTTCCGGGATGTCACTTTGTCATTGACATGCTTTAAATGTAATTGAACCAGTTTTGTAACAAACAGAGTGCAGCTTTTTGCTTTCCATAAAACCCATTAACAGCCTCTCTCTGACTTCTGGACAGGTTTTACAACACAGCTAGTACACTTCACTAATCAATATGTTGCTACATTGACTGAGAGATAATGGATGGGGCCTCCATTAGGGCCAAACCACTCTGCAGTTGCACAATGAAGGTGGACTTTATAAGGGATCATTTTCACTACATACGGTCTAATGGGAGACATGAAGTGCTGAGCCAGACTGAGGCATGTTTTATCATCCGGTGCTTGGCAAGAAGGATGGTGCAGGCAGTCTTTTTCTTCTTTGTGTGTGTGTGTGAGGGGGGTATAAATGATTGCAAATTAAAAATGAAATGCATAGCCTATTAGTGAAGCATGTCAAGACATTTAACTACAAAACTAACTTTAATATAATGTTGAATTAAACTTACAGCACAAAACAAATCTACAGCACAGTAACATGAAAGTAGTTCAGGATGTGCAAAATTACATTAGAAGCTTCTGTGTCAATCTCTGTGCGTTGCAACCACATTCAGTTTTCACAACAAGACTCCAAAAAACACTCCAGGGACTCACATCATCTGTCAGGCAGCTGTGAGCAAACCTCTGCACCTGGCCCGGACATGCTTAAAACAGAGCCAAAACTGGAAGGCCTGTGAGGGAACTGAAAGCAGGCAGAGAAGTGGGTTGGCTCACACAGCCGAGCCCAAATGTGCTGCTCGCTACGCCTGGGATCCAAAGCCAGAATGCTTTCAAACACTCAAAGGGGACAGAAAGAAAGGAGGGAGGAAGGAGAAATGGGGATACGTGCCTCACTCTGAAAACTCTTCTGGTTCTCATTTACACATCTATGACCACAGCGTAGAATGAGCTCACTGTGAGGGGAGAAAACAACAAAATAAAAAAGGCTCATGAAGAAAGCGGTTAAAGGAAAAGTGCAGACAGAAAGAAACCGATAGCAGATTGATGCTAACTAAAAACGGGGCTAAAGTTTATGATTGATTGTTGACAAATGAAGCTGGATGCACTAAAATCAGTGTGAGACAAAAATGAAATGATGGAGGAACGAAAGATGTAGCAAGAGTTTCTCTATGAGGAACAACAGACGGAGGCGATTAGTGGTGGTTCTGGAATGTGGGGGTCAAAGATCTGGGCTCTGCTGGGACCCGCTCTGTAAACACGACCCCGCCTCAACCAGGAAAACACCTAAAGATTTAACACACAAATATACACTTAAAAATCACATTTTGGATGAAATGACCCAAAGCAAAAAGAAAGACAAACAAATAACCAGCGCATGGGCAACAATAAACCAACAAAACAAACCGTGCCGAAGCAGAAAACCGCATAACATTTAACACAATCCTAAAGGAAAGAGACAAGAGAAGCTGCTCATTCAGAATCATAGGTCTAAAGAAACGAGTGTGATGCTGCGTACAGCCTCTGCAGCCTCATGGATTAATGTGGCACTGCCTAAAGCGACATCAGAACAACGGAATACACATTCGTGTCATTGCACCCAATAATGTTTGACTGTCCTACATTTGCTCTTTGACAGAAATTGGAGGACCCGCAATTAGTGACCTGTCAACACGGGTCCATCTGGCCCACAGCTTTGGACATGGTGAGCTATGCAGACCCTTTTACGGGTGGTCCATCCTCACCGGGTATTCACTTGCACGTGCCACTATTGAAAACCTAACTAGCTGCTTGTTCACATTCGAGTTAATCTAAAAAAACAAACTAGTGAATTAGAACATGCAGTGCTGTAATGTATATGTTTGCAGGCAGGATAATCCCTGCTAATATCACAAGCCAAGTTATTGTGCTCAGAGACAGCTTCACAATGTTGGACAGGGTGTGCTTGTGTAATTTGTGCAATAATAACTCCACAAAGCTGTCTCTTTAAAGGGAGATTCCACCCAATATTGAAATGTTGTCTGCTGACATATTTCCCAGAGTTAGAAAAGTGGAGAAAACACGATTATTAACCTGCTCAGTCACTCTCCTGCCCCGGCTGTACTCCTTTAGCTTTAGCTTAGCATGAAACACATAAAGTGAATGGATCCAACTAGCATTGTGATTATAAAAACCCTTAAAACCACTCAGTAGTGATCCCAATTCTGCTTGGTGACCTAACTAACCAGGCTGACTGCAAGTGAAAATAATTAGTAGCACAAAGAAATCACAGGCACCATTTTAAACTTGGGACTACTTTATGACAAAGCACAGCTGTAAGCCTCCGCTAAAAACTTCAAGGCAGCCCCAAAGACACCTGCTTCGGTACACACAGATGCACACGTTGCCAGCAGTGTGTGGCATAAATGCACACACATGCATGTGTTTTTTACAGTCTGAACACATTTATTAACCCCCAGAGACCCAAATTTAGAAAACAACTGCAAAATCTTTTTTTAACCTTTCACATGTTGTTCCAGGAGGCCAGATAAACGGGCCTATTTACACATTTAACAGCCAATAGTGTTGCAGAACTGAACAATAGGACCTACTGGCAATGTAGATGTGGTTTTAAAAAGAAAACAAAATGGGGAAGGTTTATTTTTGTAGACTTAAATCTGATGTTGTAATATTACAACCGTGGGTCTCTGGGGGTTAAGCCTAATTCCTCTCGCCCTGTTGTCTGTGCACTGCCGACTGCAGGGGGAGCACGGGTCATTCAAAGCAATGCCGCTTTCGGCGAAGGCTTATAGCTGTGCTTTGCCATAAAGTAGTTCCAAGTCTAAAACGGTGCCCGTGATTCCTAATAGAATGTTAAACACTGGAAAAACAGTTTAAGTTCATTTACAAAGTCTTTGAAGTTGTAATGTTTTCACCAGTCCCTCTGACCACCACCAGCAGGCAAGCCCAAGGACACAACAGCAACAATCTGAGCGGGGATCAAACCCGCAACCTTTGGAATACGAGGCAGACACATTTCTCCTCTGCCGTTGTCTGCACCGCTCCGATAAACCTATGTATTTTGTCTGCCCTGGTGGCACCACGAGCTTTATCAGTAAAGACAAGGGAGGTTGAAGACAACCTTCCACTATCATCGGCATCTTCAGCCACAAGGCTCTAAATGACCTGATAAGAAAGTCCCCAGATTTATACGTCATACATCCAATTTATTCAGACCAGAAATCACCAAGAGAGGAACATGAAAAACGCTCAAGGCACCATTCTGGCACCAAACATCTGTAGGCGAGATCAACAAAATCACACAGAGCAAAAGAAAACCAAAGCTCAGCGCTGTTTTATTTAGCTACGGTCCCTTCAACTGCCTAACTTGTGTAGTCATCAAGTCCACCAGGAGAGATCTTGCATGCCCTTACCGATGTTATTGTTGCCACAGGCCAGAGGAGACACGCTACCCACAGCTGCCTCTGTTCTCTCCACACTTGACTGCTCGCCTTCCTGGAGGCCAGCTCTGGAGATCAGGGTATGAGCGGTGAGGCTTGAAGTGGGTCTGCCTGTCTGACTCAGCTGGAACATAAAGGACATGCCACTGTGGTATGCACCTTGGAAACGTTGAAGCTCTCTGGAGGGTATTTAAAGAGTGTGGAGGTAAGGTTGTACGCTGGAACAAGAACATGTAGTCCGCAGTGGAGAAAGGACACGGGATTATGGTCTAAGACTGGTTCTAGTAGTGCTGCAGGTAAGAAAAGAGCCGAAGGCTTGGGCCTGTCTGGTCCGTCTGCCTGGATCTGAAGGGGAACTTGCAGCTGGAAAGACTTCAGAGTGGTTCTGGTGTGGAAACAGGGAGGGACTTTTCCATTTTATCAACTAGTACACAGTCATTAGATGGTCCTGATGATGTGTATCTAGGCAGAGTTTCAAAGAGGTATTTTCTCATTCTCCTCTCAAGCAGAGGAGGAGGGGTCATTAGTCCCCGTAAACACAAAGCCAGCGCTACAGTCTGCCTTTAGAGGCAGGTGGAACATCTGATGGTAAACCTCTTCAGACCCAGTGAGCAGAGGGCAACAGAGTGCTGCACACTTCTTTATTCACTCATTATTGCTAATACCTATGGACCACCCAAGGCACTTACGCAACTGTCATCCAGAAGATTGCAGCTGCCTCATTAAAATTACATTTGAGTCCATTTCCTGTCTTAATACAACATCATTGTCTGAGTATTATTTCCTCTCTGAGACATAAACAGTCAGCTGTGTGTACAATCCCTTTGGTGCTCTGGTCTGACCTTTGACCTCTACTGTAGCTCATCAAGCCATGTTTTTTTTTTCTCCACGTCCCTTCCTGAGGCTATCCACGCATTCAAGCTCCCACTTGTCCAACGGATGAGACACCTGAGACGTTCCTGCGCTGTAACTCTGCTGTAGCAAAGTAACAGGTGAAGGAAGACACACAGCAGGGTGCAGTCAATAGACGCCATGCAGTCTTTCTGGTGAAACGCACTCCTAATAGATGCCTGAACCTGCTGTTGAAAGGAAAGGAGATCCATCAAAACACTAACAAGGGAGAGTCACTTCTTCCGCTGGCTAATGATTCGACGGAGCCTTTTTTAATGGCTCTCCATCTGTCAGACGCAGAGTGACGCCAATTTGTTCCGCGACTTCAGCGAGTCTGGGCCCAAGACGTTCAGCAAGGCAGCGCCGGCAAATTTGTCAACAAACAGCAAGCACATGGCAGCTGTAGTACTGCCCACATCAGCAGTCGTATGACTCACACACTTTTACTCACACACACATAAATACAGAGAGATTGTTTAATAATCCCGGGCTTGTACGCACAAGCAGCCTGTGACGTGTTGGCCTTTTGCTGTCTAACTCACCCGGCAGCTTTCACCACCAACAGGAAAAAGACAATCACTCCCACATGCATCCACTACCAGCCCCAAGCACAGCAGACTTAAAAAAGACACGCTCACACACCTGACTGTGCAGTTTAAATCCCCTAATAAAGTTGATTCCAAGTAAAAGACAACTATAAGGAAATGGCAGCCGTGAGGAGAAATGAGTTGACAGGAACAAGCTCTTCTAGAATTCTGATCACCAAGGAAGATTGAAGTCCAACAAGCTGGTTCATGTTGAGAAGCAAAGGCACTCAGTGGTGATCAACTGTATCCTGCTTCCCTTTCCCACTCTATGGGAGCTGGCTGTGCAGCTCGCTTCCTTCTCATTCGCTTTTGTAACATTTGAGTACATCTTAACCCCCTGGAGGCAGGCAGGTTGAAACCTACCGACCTGGTTACTCCAAATACGTACCCCTGAAGGACTTAGTTGTTCGTCCTTTTATCAAAACTTATTTTGAGTCTGAGAGGGTTAAACCTCTTCTAACATCTCTGTTCATTATAAACTTGAGCTTTTTTGTGCACATCATATTTTTGTGAAAATAAAACAGTTTAGTCATTAACCTTTAGTAGGGTCAAGCCTAAAGGCATTCCCAAAGCTCCAGTCTGAACCACCTCCGTTTATTGGCCAATTATCGCTGACAGAGTCAATAAAAGACTTTATTAGGGTGATGGCAGAGTTAAGAACACCGGTGCAGAACCAGGCTGGAGAACCTGCCCCTGCTTGTTTCTCTGAAATGATCAACTCTCCAAATCTCCTGTCCTCTCATTGGCTGGACTCTAAATCTCAGAGTCAGCCTCAGGGCAGATCCTCCTCTACCCAACAGGAGTGCATCCATATGCATCTATACGCACAAGCAGACACTTGACCAGCCAGCTTTCTGCTCATGAGCAGAGCTGATCCGGAACAATCCAGCCAGGTGAAGAACGTGTTGTGTTGAATAAACCGCATAAACAACACCGCCTCCACGGTGAGGCTCGGTGATTTTAGACAAGCTTCGTGTTGAGTAAGAGTTGATTTCCACAAACAGATTAAAAAAATAACACAACATGCTAAGTTTGTGTCACCACTGAGAGAAACTCCAACCTGAAACCGTGAAAATACCAGAAATCTTCATCTCTCTGCAGCTGACGCCTCGGGGCAAGACTCCTCGTCCTACAGTAGAGAACGAGACCCTTTTACAGGAAGAGTAATGCTGCCTGGTCAACTGCCTGAGCTGATCCGATGATGATGATGATCATCATGATGATGATGGTATTTTAGGGGAATTTTTGTTAGTCGGCAATAAGAGGGAAGAGGGAAAAGAAAGGCCTTGTTCAAGTCTAACAGACGATGCCATTCACAGCCGAATGCCAACAGATGAGTCAAATCAGACAGCTGCTGACAACTACTGGATCAGAGGCAGACAGGACGCAGCCCAACGGATGGAGTCGTGGGTAAGAACGTCGATAATTAGACAGGATGTGCAGTAATGCAGCATTCGTGCACAACAGGCTGCCTTACAGAGCAAAGGATGAACTTCTAAACACATCTAGTTGTGCAACTTGTTTAGATTTTTTATGACCTTTAATAAGTCAACAACAGCAAGATCACCTAAATAAACACAACATCTTATCCTGTTGGGCCTCCATGAAGTTGAAGTTGATAGCAGCTGACACCGGACTGGGAGGTGGGGTACATCCTGGACACAACACTGGTCCATCAGAGAGCCAACACAAACACACATCCACTCTCATATATAGCTTCGATCAGTAATTACCTCACACGCCTGTGTTGGGGACTATGGGAGGAAACTGGTGAGCGTGGACAAACCTCACGCAGACACATGAAGAACAAGCAGACCTCACCAGCAGGTTCTGCTTCTCAAACCTTCTGCAAACGTTGAGTTCACGAGAACTTCTCTTACTTCCCAAATTCCTGACACAATTATTTTTAAGTGTGAACTTTAAATAAGAATTTACACATTTTAGACTGAATCCGCTCACTCGTGTCCCACTGGATCCTCCATTTCTCCTTCTTAGAAGTGATTTACTCTAAGGGAGGTCAAGGCCTGCAGCTTTGGGGGAAACGTGCTGACTTTGGCTCCTGACAGGAACTTTCTACCTGAACCGACTGATGTCCCTGTCCATTTCCTCTACCCAAAACAAAAGCTGCTGAGACGCGTAGTAAACAGCTAATTGCATAACTTCAGGGGTTAAGAAAATCATAGCATTGAAACTAACTGCCTCACACTCCTGTTTTGTTTGCCTCGCTCTTTCCAAGGTCGTAACTGCCAACGAGCATCAGACTCGTTGTTCTGCCTTGACGGGTTCTTCTTCTCTTCTAGGAGCTACCCAAAAGGATAAACACTTGCTCACTCAACATCACTGTTCCCTTCCCTGTTTGTCACGAAGATCTGGAAGCTCTAGAACCGTGTGTCTACCTGAGCCGTCAAACGTCCTGCCAAGGTTGCAATTTGTGACAAAAGGGGATGTGACCTCTTCCATGAGAGGCCCTGTTTTATTGAAATGAAGGACTTTAAATCGTCAGCAAGCTCTAAATCCCTCCATCAAACTTGTGACCGGCGCCGATAATGCATTTAAAAGATAAAAAACAAAAATACCAAGTTTATCTTGGCATTTTGTTGTTGACCATCATATGTTGTTATTTAGTATTCACAAATGTATACAAGCAAATAATGATTACTCATCATTAAAGGACTCCGAATCAGGACCTCATTAGGCTAATCATTCATTTAAGCGCCTGTTGGAGCATTTGAACTAATTTTGCTGCACGTCTGTAACCATTTCTCAGTAATAAAGTAGCGACGCATTAAGGAAAATGATTACAAACCTGGTATATAGAAGGCATCCCTTTAGTGATCAGTTTGTTTACAGCTGAAAACAACATCCCACAGCATCATGTCACAAATGACTGAATTAAAAACATGATAAACAAAAATGTCCTGCATGAAGACAGTTCTCCTTCTCTGTTTGCATGAAAACTCAATTTTTTGACTTTGTTAGTTAAATAAAAAAGTTTACGCATCAGTTTCTAATATCCAGGTGATAACTACGTTTGACTGTCCCGCCATTAAATAACGTTTGCGTGATTGTGCCAACGATTATTTGTCAGTCTAGCCTGCACCATGTGTCTGCAGCAGCACCGTGAGGGTAAAATTCAGAATATTCCTGCAGTGGGGCACAAGCACACAGAGTGATCAGGGGTCATTTTCGGCACGAGAACACAGGCACGGGACTTGCTTTATGTCCCGATTCCCACGTATTTCTCTCGGGAACTTTAGGGGTTACCATGGGAACAGATGAATTCCCGAGACAACGCTGCATGCTGCCAGAGCCCAGCCCTCCCTCTCTGCCCCACGTGAGCCAAAGTTGTCCTCCCTCTTGAACACTTTCCACGAAACTTCTGTCTTTAACTGCTCTGCAGACTGGCAAAACAATTCCCCTTAGGAAAAAGAATCCTTCATCTCTAATAGGCTGACACGTGATCACGCAGAAGATGCGTTACATGCGAATGTTGATTATTTAGTGAAGGTATTGAGTAACTTTGGTGAATTGGTCTCTTTGGGCATAATAAAGCGAACACATTTGTCGGACTAACGCCATCAGAAAGTGCAGAAGTGACGTAAACCTACCAACTAACAGACATATGACATCCAGACCGACGAGCATCCTCTTCTTGGTGCAGAACGAGCCCGGCTCCTCCTCGCGCTGGCTGAGATGATGCGCTCCAGCTCCGTTCTCCTTCCCTTCCCCGGCTCCGCTGCTGTCAGCCAGCCGCAGCTGGAGCTCCGCGTCGCGGGGCAGGCTGTTGCAGTGCGTCCCGCTCGAGCTGAACTTCTGCATGACTTTTCTGCTCTAGCGTCACTTGAACACGCGTATCTACAACCTGTCCTCTCTGTAGCAGCACGTTGTTGGATGATGAAACTAAAAAAAAAGTCCCCAAGTCTTCAGTGTGCCCGTCGGTGCCGCAGACCCATGTCAGAGTCTGACAGCAGCAGCCGCGGAGCCTCCTGCTCACACACCCGATCGGCCGCTCTCACGTTAACCAGAAGCGCAGCAGGAAAACAGAAGGCTGTGCTAACCTGAAGGAAACTAAACCATCTAACTAAAGTTCACAGCAAACACCTGGCTGGACGCATGTTGTGCTGTCTGCTCTCTTTGCGCTCCGAGTTGGCAATAACACGCAACTTCAGCGGACTAAACTTTGGATCTTCTTTCAAAATAAAGTTATCCTGCCACCTGCTGAAGGTGGGAAGAACAGCTGCTGCTGTGGCGTCTTTATTTGAGCAGATGATTTTCATAAACCTGCTGTAGTTTCCTCATGAACACAAGGACCATTGCAGGCTTTTAACACAACCAAGTGTGTAAGAGCTTTAGGAGTTGACTACTGTAGCCTCATGTTAGACAAGCAGATAGCTTCATAGGATCACAGTGAAGAAGACAGATTACTGCTGAGGGCCTTGATCCAGCCTGGATTACTGTGAGGAGATATAAGAAAGGCGCACTAGCTACAATGCACATTCAATAAAAAATCTATAGTCATTTGTTTGAATATCAGGGGACAAATTATTCCTATAATTTAAAATGTTCACATTTATAGATCTGCAAATCAAAGATCTGACCCGGTAGAGAACGGTCCTGGGCTCTGAGCTGAGAGGAGCATGAGGAACAACCACAGTCCTGTTGTCGGGCTGCACCAAGGGCAAGTATGGTTGTACTTTGAACTAAACATGAATAGTTGAACAAAACAAACTGAGAAGCATTATCTTCTCCTGTATCCGCTCCTTCCTCTCTCGATGTTTCTACATTCAGTATATTTTTGGGCTCCCTTGTTTCTTTTTAGATGATCTCATTTATTTATTCGATTGTGCTTTTGAAGTATCTTGCGAGTTTCATCTCGAAAGGCTTCTTTATCTTCTTTTTATTTAAGTTCTAAGTAAAAACAGCCCTATCTCACATCCTTCCAGGGTTATTCTTTTATTGGTCTTGAGCCATTAGTTGAGTTTCAACCTAAATCAAAGCAGAAATTGTAGCTATATCTAAAAGATCATGCACATTATTAGAAACTGCTGAAAACAAAAGAAAATAAGTCTCACGTGGTCAAATGAAAATTGCAAAGATTCATCTGTAATAATAAACTGAAAACCAACCCACCATAATTTTATTCTCATGCTTTCCCCTTTTCTTCAGGTGTACTTTAGTTTGGCTGACCTGTGTTTTGGAAATCATGTAACTCTTGTTTTTTTGCATACATCTTATGTGTGCATTACTGATTTTCTTCCTCTAGATGGCTGTAAATATTCATCACAGAGAGAGTGGAAGTAACCATTGCTTCAGGCATCAAAGATTCACAATAGCAGGAGATTCCTGTTGTTGCTCGCTGTGTTTGGTGGTTCAGGAAACCACGTTCCACGGCTGTCTTCTGTCAGCACTTCTGGTGTTTTTGTTAGACGTCTCCTCCTCTCCAACATTAAATCAGTACACCAACGGGCTCTGTTCCCCTCCAGATTTTTGGTTCATTCCATTTTGATCATTAATGTTTCCCTCCGTTTCTCTCAGATGAAATTCTGATTCATCGTGAGGAATGTCATGTCATTTGTTTAGAAACCTTTACATCCGCTGGCATGAGAACCAAGCTCAGCACACAGTTGAGACGAGTTTATCTCTGTCGTCATCATGTTCTTTGTTTTAAAAACACTTTTCAGGACTAAACCTACATCTGAGTACGACCGACTCACAGAAATCCAGTATGGCGTTGATACTAAAGTTGAAGTTAGATGCAGTCCTTCAGCTGTGCAGCAGATGTGTGGAGGCAGAAAACTCTCCAAGTGGTTGTTGTCTGACCATTTTAAAGAGGGTGGCCCACTGTTGTTGTGTGATGACACATACCTGAATCTGAGTTCATCCTGTTTTTCTGCCATGAAACTTTCCCCAAGCAAAGAACAAACAGAGAAATGAAACCACATGATGACCTCAGCCAGAGAGGTGCAGGATGGGAACTTTTTACAAGAATGAAGCGTGAACAACATCACGCTTGTTTCTGTGTGAGTTTCCATGTAAAAAGTAGGGATCTGAGGGGTTCTGATCAAGCATACGCACTGACTGCAACACGTTGGGTTTATTTGATCTATTGGTCCAACGGTCGTTGTCTTTGTGTGTACAGTGCCAGGTTGTCGCTAACTGCTTTATGTTAACTTCACGTGAAATATTTGGAAACAAGGAGGAAGTAGAGAAGAACATATTCTAAAAATCATCTGTAAGTCTCCTAAATTAGGAAGTGATTATTTCAGAAACATTTTTATTCTTCTGTGTGTGTGTGTGTGTGTGTGTGTGTGTGTGTGTGTGTGTGTGTGTGTGTGTGTGTGTGTGTGTGTGTGTGTGTGTGTGCTTGTGTGTGTGTGCGTGTGTGTGTGTGTGTGTGTGTGTGTGTGTGTGTGTGTGTGTGTATGTGTGTGTGTGTGTGTGTGTGTGTGTGTGTGTGTGTGTGTGTGTGTGTGTGTGTGTGTGTGTGTGTGTGTGTGTGTGTGTGTGTGTGTGTGTGTGTGTGTGTGTGTGTGTGTGTGCGCGTGTGTTAGACCTGTGGTGAGTGAAAGAAAAGGGCCAGTCCCCAGGTCTACCTGTTCTCTCCGTCTTTACGTGCTAAAAGGGAAAGTACCACTTGGATAAACTGTGTTGTACTCGGTGCCGAACACAGACAGGTATTGAAACATCCACATCGCATCACGTCGCTAGCTCAAGAAGCAAACACACTCTGCTTGGGTGCACAGTAGAGGAAACTCGGGACTGGTGCAGTCGTCATCTCTTAACATCTGTCTTCCTGTGCTCCTCAGTCTCACACAGCTCTGAACTGTGCCATCAGACGGACAATGCCACAGCACAGCCTGCATCCCCTGGTTTACATCCTGCTCATGTGGATCACCATCATTTCCATAATTCAAGTTGTCTTCATCACCTTCTTCTTCACAATGGGACAAAATGGGCAGGTGAGACTTCTTTAAGTTTGTTCATTTGTGTCAAGTTGAACTGTAGCTTTTGAAATCCGCTAACAAGTCTGAAGACTTTTCTCAACTTTTAACTCAGATTGGTCACGTTTGCTTTAACATGTTAACATCAACAGCCATGTTCTCAAAAACACGTGAAATGCTTCTGTTCTTTCATGTGGTCCTTCCAGTAGCACAGCTGGTGAGAAAGACACCTGTGTGTGTGTGTGTGTGTGTGTGTGTGTGTGTGTGTGTGTGTGTGTGTGTGTGTGTGTGTGTGTGTGTGTGTGTGTGTGTGTGTGTGTGTGTGGTCAGTGGGAGCTGCTTCGTGGAACTTGTTTTTCTTAGATAAATCTGTTTCCTGATTCGACCCAAAATTACAGAAAATCAAAGTAAAGACGTGTGTTAGGAGCTAATTACGTAACACGGCAGATCTGTGAATTGCCTGTTTAATGGAGCTGACATGCAGGGGTATGAATCCAAATATAAACACGCATGTGAACATTCAATTATTTGATGTTGAGTCCTCTGTTTTTATTTCTAGTCTTCAAGCAGAAGAGCCGAAGAACCCAGTGGAACACATGAACCCCCCTTTCTGAGCACATTGGTAAGATGAATCCTGCCTAATCTGTTGGCCTCTGTGATCGAACCCTGGTGCAAATGAAACTCCCTCGGTTCATGCAGATCAACTCTGTTACTTCCATATTTTGAGCGACTGATGTCAATCTCACCGCTCTCCTCGTCTGTTGGAGGAAGCACGGTGACGTCATTGCCACATTCGGGGAAATGCCACCAAACTAAACACTTGTCACTTCATTTTCCTTCCAAGAGAGAAAACGCCCTAATGTGTTTGTTCTGTTTTAGTGAAATTACACCCATTTTTTATTGTTTTATGTGTGACTACAGAAGCCTGCCTGACCAGAATATAAAAACTAACATGGTGTCTTTTAACAGCCCCCCTCCTCTGCTTTGCCTCTCACAAAAACCAACATGATGGTCACCTATGAGGCCAGACGAGGTAAAGCGTCTCTCTTCTTAAGTCTAATCTGTGAAATTACGTTCCAGAAAAATCTGAATGCAACTCATAAAGGGTCGTTTTTGTAGCTAACGTGAGTTTTTCTCTCAACATCCTTTCAACCACAGAGACGGAGACCATCAAATGGGTTGCAGCAAGGCCACAACCGCACCTGATTTCAGAGTCAGGAGAAACACTTCAGATAAAAATGGATGGATTCTATTTCCTGAATCTTCGGGTGACGCTGACTCCATGTGATCAAAAGCAGAATCACACTGTGAGGCTGGAAGGAAAAGACAAAGTTCTGCTGGAGGGGTGGATCAACAACGGCAGAAGCTCTGGACAGCTCAGCAAGGTAGAAGGGCTGTCAGCTCCATGTGAACTGAAGGTCACCATCCACCCACCTACTAGCTGTATTAACGAGAGTGAGGCTGTTACACACCTGGACATCATCTTCATGAAATAACCTCCATCTAACTGGTGTTCCTGTCATCGCTGGAATCATCTCTGCAGCCCTCTTTGCTTGGGACTAAAAAGAGTCTCCTTTGTTTCTTTGGACGATCAGATCATCAGATCCTTCAACAGTCTGAAAGTGGAGGTGTTCCCACAGCGGCACTGAAACATCTCCGTTCAGCTTCAAACTAGGTCGACTGATACCTTTACCCTGAACAAAGACTAAGGCCCTGTCCACACGTAGCCGGGGATCTGCCAAAACGTAGATGTTTTTCTACGTTTTGGCCTGTCATCCACACGAAAACGGAGTTTTTTCACACGAAAACGGATCTTTTTAAAAACTCCGGCCAAAGTGAAGATCTGCGTTTTCTCCGTTTTGGGTGTCTGCGTGTGGACGGACAAAACCGGAGTTTTAAGGTCCGCAACGTCACTTTCCGTGACAAAAAATGCTGACATCACGTGTGCGACCTGTGTTTACACTAGCCGACAGCATGGATGCCCTCAGAGCTGCGCTCGCTTTATCAATTGTCCAAGCGCTTTCTGCTTGTTTGTTTTTGCAAGCGGAATTACTGCTGCTTGCGGAAGACCACAGACGAAGGACGAGGTTAAGAACGGGGGAAGTACTGCCGCCTACAGGTCTGGCATGTCCTTAACAACGTATTTATCCGGGTACGTGTGGACAGAGTTTGTTTTAAACGAGGCGGTGTGGATGCAAGTTTTTGGAGGGGCGGATACTCGTTTAAAAAAAACAGGCTAGGTATGGACTAGGCCTAGATCACACTGTCACGATCTGCCCCTGCCCGCCTGACTGTGTTCCTCTCCTGCCATGATTACCCTTATTGTTCTCACCTGTCCCTCGTTTACCTGCCCATGTTTCCCTAATTAGCCCTCTGTATTTAAACCACCTGATTTGCCCCTGTCCTTTGTCAGTTCATTGTTGCTGTTTGCTGGTGTTCCTGTTCATCCCATCCTGCCATTACACCATTTTTACTTTTACTGAAGGCTGCATTTTTCCTCCTGCTCAGCTCAACCACACATGGTCCATCATCTCCACCTCCTACACCGTGACAGAATGAACTGACAACGGACAGGGGCAAAACAGGTGGTTTAAATACAGAGGGCTAATTAGGGAAACATGGGCAGGTTAACGAGGGACAGGTGAGAACAATAAGGGTAATCATGGCAGGAGAGGAACACAGTCAGGTGGGCAGGGGCAGATTGTGACACACACAAGTAGAAAAACTGAGCAGCTCCAGAATGATGGTGAGGTTGACTTAATCACTACAAATCTGCTTCTGCTCTCTCGATGAAGGACCTTTTACGTCCCTGTTTTAGTGGAGATTGCTGCGAGTTTGTCACAAATCGGATGTCAGCGTGTTGATCCTAAACAAATACTGTTTCATTATTTAAATTGCATTGTTTGGTGAGAACGTCTTGCATTAGAAAGATGCAAAGGTAAGATATTTTGGTACTGTCCCAAAGATCTGGGCACAAAAAGAAAAAGAAAATGCAGTTGCAGTTTCTTGTTTTTTTTTGTTTTTGTTTTGTTTGTTTGTTTGGATATCTTTGATTTCTTGATTTATGTATTTATTTAATTATTTATTGTTCGGACCCAGATTATTTACAATATTAAACTGTACATAGTGAGAATCCACCGTCAGCTAAAATCCAATGAATGTATGCAATTTAATGTTAATGTCGATAATTTACTTTATGTGACTCGCTGCAATTGTTTTTTAGTGCTGGAGAGTCAAAATGAAGAATGGCACCAACTGTAAACCGTGGTTGTGTTTGTTCAGACATGTTTATGAGTGATTCCTTCTCAGATCTTAAATATGTTCAAAGTGCTTTCTAAAACCAAAGACACACCAAGTGTCAAACCCTTCGATACAGGAAGTCCTGACGCACGGTGGTTGGTGAAAACATTCCTTTAGTTGCTGCCTGCATGGTTCATTTTTCTTGGTTGTTGTTCTTTGTTATTATTTATTTAATTGCTCCATGCATTTTAAAAGATACAACATTTGTTCTGGGAACCTTTCCTCGGTGATATTTTCTGTACAGCTGTTTCCCTTTTGAACTCATTAAAAGCCTGAGTGTTGAGCTACATGAAATCGCAGCGATGAGCTAAGGCTTTGATAGTGAGTCACCTTGGAGACCCTGCTCTTAAAGTGAAAGTGAGAGATTACGGGTTAATAGAGATGCTGCAGAGCCACTACTAGGGAGGTGGAGCGGGACCCTGTCATGTGCTGTCGAAGAACATGCCCTCCAAACCAAACAACACCGTATGTGCCTCACACAAACACACGCAGCACGCCGTCTATCAGCCTCTGATCAAGAGCTCTACCAGAAAAAGCTCACTGGAACATGAAGTTAGTCATCAAAGCCGCATGAAGTAGTTTCCAATCTAGGAGTTTTATCGAAAACACCACCTCAGCCACATTTCTCACTTTCTTAGATGCAGCCAAAACTTTCCTTTTCGCCAAATCGAGAGCCCAAGATGTTAAAACCAGATGTAGAACAGAAATACCCAGTTACCGCCACCCACTGTGTCTGAAGCATGCACACGTCTCGGTCGGTCCCTACCCTTTACCTTGTACATCGGCTCTGTGCTGCACATGTGAAACCTTCAGCTTTCAGTCAAGCAACTCCAGCTCACATCTGATGGAAATGACTCCCAGTGACAAGTACACACTGGGGATAGAAGCAAACCAACCCCATTCATTTTGTTTCCTTTACAGCCTGAAAACATGAACAGCCTTGATTCTGTGGGGATTCTTCTCCATCATCTCAGCACATCTAGACTGGCCCGTATCGGTCCACTCTACTTTACAGAACCGTTCAAGTTCAGTCAGCCTGGATGGCGAGCGGCGGTGGGGTTTAGGTCTGGACTCTGACCGGGCCGGACTCTGACCGGGCCGGACTCTGACCGGGCCTCATGAGGACGTTACCTTTGTCCTCCTCCAGCCAGTGTGTGGTCAGGTCAGCTGTGTGCTTCGGGTCAGTGTCATGTTGAAAGGTGAATCTTCTTCCCATCTTCAACTTTCTGGCTGATGAAAGCAGTTTTCCTTCAAGAACTGGACGATATTCTGCTCCATTTGTCCTTCTACCCTAACGAGAGTGTAACCTGGTAGAGCAGTATCACACTGTGTGTGTGTGTGTGTGTGTGTGTGGGGGGGGGGGGGGGTGCAGCAACACGGGTGATTTCAATTAGAAATCAGGCACTGCTCTACTTAAGGGGGAGGCACACATAGCTCTGCATCTATTGCAGCTGTGCTGAACTCTTTGCAGGTAAAGACTGACGGGTGAACCTTGCTGGCTCTTAACTGCTTCCTCTTGTTAGTTTTGTTTTTTTATGTATTTAATGACTTTTATTGATCTATTGTGCCCCGCAATGGACTGGCTCTCTGTCCAGGGTGTACCCCACCTGATTGCCCATTGAGCGCTGGAGCTAGGCATCAGCGCCGTTTGGTGTTGAGGCCAAATAGTTCAGCTTGGTCTCATCTGACCATGAGACCTTCTTCCAGTTGACATCAGAATCTTCAAGGTGCATCCTGGAAAAGCTCAAACGAGCTTTAATGTGGCCTTTCTTGGAGTGGCTTTGTGGCCCTCCTGAACAAGCATTTTTGGAGCACTTTAGTTATCACTTTCACAGAACAGCCACCCTTGACCATAAAGTCCTGTAACTCCTTCAGAGTAGCCACCTGCCTCCTGGTAGCCTCTCCTACCAAATTCCTCTTTGCTCTTCCATCCAGTTTGGAGGGATGACTGGGTCCAGGGAGGATCCTAGTACCAAATGCATACTTATCTATGGAGTTTACTGTGCTCCTTGGTATTGACAAAGCCTTAGAGATTATTTTTTCTATCCATCTCCTGCATTATGTCTGTCCACAACTCTGCCCCTGAGATGGTTCTAAAGTGGTCAGTTGTCAGTTGCACGACCCAGCAAGAGAATGCTGCAGGAACAGCTGTTTAATGCTTCACTAACCACTTTCATTACAACTGATCACAGCTGACACCCTGACTGAGTTTAAAAGTGATGGATTGTTTAGAACTGTAAACCAAAATGGCCAGTTATGCTAGCGGACTGCAGACTGGACAGAAAGCCCGTCTGCATTTAGTTGTGATTGTCAGCTAAAAGTGAAGCTCAGGGCACATCAGTCATGTTCAGTTTCTCTTGTGATGAAGAGCCCAACACAAGGGGACAGCATTTAGCTGTGGACCAGCTGTAGCACATCATCACCACCTTTCTTTATCTCCTTCCAAAAATAACCAACAAAGCAAACTAAACACTACTATTAGTAATTGTATGACAATACCCGTCTGAGATTGAGAGAAAAGTCCCTCAAAAGTTTCACCTGAAGATGTTTCGGTAGACTGTCTGACAACAAAAGCAGGTTTCATCTGGTGGAAAATAACTTTTTTATGCAACCATTGATAAATAAAACTCACCCTACATCATTTCTCTGTAAGAACCCTGTATGGTGTATAGTTCATAGATGATGGGACAGAAGTCTCACCACACTGCTGATGCATCCCTGCTTCTGCCTAAACAGTCTCACACACTCCTCAGCTCGACCAGCACTGGAAAAGGACTCATGGCTAGGCTCTTCTGCAGGGAGGAAGTTTGTATCTAGAGGGTTTGAAGACTTTATTTGCAAAAACAAACAAAAGTTATTTAGATCAAAACTGCCAAACTTTATTTTGACAGATTTCATCTGAAATAAGAGATGCATATTTGAAAAATGCGCCCCCAATGTTTGTTTTTGCAAACGAACTAATTCCTTTTCTTCTGATTTGAGCCAAAAATGTTCCAAAATTCCATCCCTGAAGGAAAATGAACGTGATAATCCCACCCACCTCTGAGCACTCCCTCTGTTTCAGTGCTGGTACGTTCTGCTCTCCAGGTCTAGGGTTGGAAAGTCAGTCAGGCATTCTGCTGCTGCCGACAACCCCTTCCCCTCCTGAGCAGGCCCCCACTACCACTTCCTCCTCAGGTTACAAATATACAACCCGTGGGTGTTTCATGAGAGACTTCTGCGAACCGTCGCATATGAAGGGAAACGTTACAGTGACTGATGTGAGGAAGATGCAAAGTAAAAGAACTTCAAAGAGTGATGAGGTTTGTGCATGCTGCGTCAGCGTTCATGCCACACACTCAAACGCAGCTTTTGTAACGTTGCAGGACTCAAACCAGCATGGAGATGAATACGTTACTGACACTCTTCGGGTTTGGTGACCTTCCCAATAATGAGAAAAGAAAAGGTCATTTGACTCCAAAATAAATTTCATTGCCTTGATGTGAGGTCCACAGAAAGCAAGAGGTTAAAGAAACTGCTGACATTTAACCTTGTGTGTCAACGTGGTGATGAAAAGCACCCCGAACCAGGAGTCTGAGCTGCCGTGGGAACAAGTGGGTGAGATGTGCACCGATAAAGAGACCACTGTAGCTCGGCCTCGCCTGACACAACAGGAAATGCTTTCACTGAACGTATAACACCTACGGTGGAGAAAACCAAACTTTAAAGTCATTACCTTCATGTCAGAGCATTAATTCACATAAATCCAACATGAAAAATACATCTTTATCCAAAACGATTAAATAAACAATCGTGTCAAAGCATGAAATAAGAGCATGGTTGCTGTTTTGGGGATTTTTAATTTTTATACATTCTGTTTGCAATAATATAAATCATGAAAAAGAACATCTGTTATTTTACATCTAGTTGAGTTTTAACAAGAACAAAATGTATGCACAAATATATTTTATTGTAAAAAAAAAAAACATCTGTCACAATCAGAAACTCACCAGCAAAGCCCCAACAAGCATTTTACATCTAATTCACCTTCAGGTTCGAGCAGCCTTACACACACACACACACACACACACACCTCGTCACGGATCAACTTCAAACATTCATCTGATATCATCAGATTATCCTCAACATAAAACATTTCATTCTCATCTCATATTCAGACCAGTAAAGGGACTGACTGGAACAAGAATGGTTTCAATTGTCTACTCAATCACATCGATGTTTTATCATCACACGTGTCAAAGAGGGAGTACAGCAACACACTCACATTTCCTCAGCGTTTCTTAAAGCCAAGCAAGGGAAAAGAAAAGATTTAAACCAAAGCACAATAACAAAACTTTACGTTGTTATGTAATCAGAAAACACGTGGCATGCATGTACTTCTTCAGGGTACTTTTTTCATTGTACGTGGAATTAACATAAAGTACAAAAACACCTTCATTTAAACCAAAGTGTACCAGCGATACTATTCTTTACTCTGTAGTGACGACACACCCTTCACTATTCTACAGGTTCACTCCTCTTCCAGTTATATTTTAGCCTTTTAACGTAGTTCCAGCAAACTTTGGTTCTTACTAAACTTTCCCCTCAAGCCATTTGTTCCTCTCTGTGAACAAACCTTTGTTAAATGTTGGGCATTTGGCTTTATTGGCTTCACTGTTTCAATCAAACCATCTCAAGTCTTTTATTTTATTTTAAAAATAATATATTTGTATGTTCTCCGATTCAACATTATACATAATTCTTATTGCTTATTTTTTTAAGTCTGGTTGGTATCAAAACCGTACTATTACATGCATTTCCACACAGTCCCAAGCAATAATTTATGTACGCAACAATGAAAAATACTTTATAAAACAGATTTGTAATCAAGCAGGAATTCACATCTTTTTAATATGGTCACATTTTAGCCAGTTTATTGTGTATTATAAATATATGTGTTTTCCAACAAACATGTAAATAACAGTCACACCTAAAATCTTATATTTTATGACTGTTGGGAGCTGAACTGAATATGTTCAATGATATCATTTTGTTTAGGATACATGTAGGAATAACATGCTGAATCCAAACCACTGACTAATTTTCAGTAATTCTGTGGTAATCTCTAAAAGATGATGGAGGTGTCTACCTGAACATAATATACAGCAGCTGTGTCATCTGCAAAAACTGTTGAAACAGTAAATAAACCGTTTACATAAACTACAAATAATGTTGGTCCTAATATCCATACCTGTGGAACTCCACATGTCATTTTCTGACCCGCTAGCTGGACACACTGCTGTCCATTTGATAACACAAAACCAGTTCTGAGTCACTGAAAGAGTCCAACATTTTAACGACTCTTTTGGTCATAGTTTCATCAATATTGATGTTATATTCATATCATATAAGCACCAAAAACGTTCTCAAAAGACTTGTGTCGTAAGATCTTCTGTGTGCTGCTGACGCTCACATAAATAGCATCATTTTCAGACAGGTGAAACACCCCGCCCAGGTAGCTGTTGGATCGCATTTTGCTTGACTCTGGTGAAGTTTCCCTGGACTGCAGGAGGGTGATGAATTTGCCGGTGTACTTTTCAGTTTTCATATTTATAAGATGATGAAAAATGCCACTGAATGAGAAGTAAACCTTTGAGTAGATGAAGTAGTACCCCTCCTTCTGGATGATGAGGCTCCCATTTCTGTACACCATTTCATACAGGATGGGGTCTGCATTCATGCTCCAACCCATGATCTGTTTTTCATGAACAACATCTACACCATCTGCAAATTAAACACCAGAAGATGTTAGAGACATGTTTACCATGAGGTTTTACTTCCCGCCTTGATTTCCACGTAAAAAAATAGAAATAATGGAAATGCTGGTTTCACCTGTTAAATGTGCCATTGGTTTGGATGGAAGACTTTCCTCCAAGTGATTTTCAATTGTAGCAACCTCATCGCCTGTTAAAGATGAAACACAGTGTTTTAACCTGCAAGATAAAATGTGTAAATAGAGATGGGTAAGTGCTTTGGCGTACCTCCAGTGAGTTTTGAGGTTGATGCAGACTGGACCTGCAGTGGTGGAAAGGAAAAACAAGAAAGTGGTTTAGCATTGACCTGCGTGCATGCATGCTGCACCACTGGTGACCACTTTAATTGCAATTTATGTAAAATGCAAGAATTACATAAAATGTGAGCAGATTTTTTATAAAAGCATCACCATAGCCCCAATGTTACCATAATTCCCTGTGAAACGACGTCTCGTAATCCAGACATCGTTTTAGGTAAAAAGGTGCAAAGAAGAGAAACATAAAGACATCTTCGTGTTTGTTGTTTGCAAAGCAGCGTTTGAAAGTGGAGCTAAGTCTCTAATTATAAACAAAAGAGAGATCATGATCATCAAACAGGAAACAGACCATTTCCTTTTCTGCACCACTCTTTGTTTGCACAGCACATGTTGCCTTCATCATCAACTTCTCAGGAACCATTTAGCCCCCACCCTCATGTACTTCACACGACTGACCACACATGGCCATGCCATGGTGGGTGGATGCACAAGTTTATCAGAATACGGACCAGTACCTTCTCAAAACCACGAGACATTGACTGTTTAAACCTCAAAATCCATCCATCTCCATCAATTCGTCCATTTTCCCGCACTGTTTATGCTTATGTAAAGCCAAGCTGTAGTTGCTTTGTTTAATCTTTACTGTGATGATTTTGTGCATTCACTGGCTAACATGCTGTATTTCGTTGCCAAACTTTGTATTCAATTGGGTTACTACTTCACTTTAGGTTTATTTACAATGTAATGTCTTGCCCTTATTTCTCTTTGAGTGCCTCACAGCAGTTTTATTTAATTTAATTTGGTATATAGGTATGTATGTACGTATGTACACATGTGGGTATTTATGTATCCATGCTTATGTGTTTATATTTACGTGTGTATATATATATTTATACATATCGTTAATTTTACCATTATTTACTTTCCTTTTTTTTTAAGTCTGTTATAACTTTCTAACTCTGCCACCTTATTTGTTATTGGTTGTGTTGTAGGAGGACCTGCTCGAAAACGAGATGTTACATCTCAAGCAGTTTATCCTCCTGAAAAACATAAGTTAAATAAATAAATAAATAAATAAATAAATAAATAAATAAATAAATAAAAGACGCCAACAGCAGTTTCTGTAAAAGAGCAAATTTTAAAACACTTCCCCATGATTTGTTCACACGCTTCTGCTTTTCTGCTGAATTTAACCAAATGCAGCATTTTTTAGGAAAAACTTTCACATGGTTTGTGTCACAAGAGAGCTTCTTCTTTTAGGAGCTTTCCCTCTGGATTCCCAAATATGAACATTGTGTAAATAAAAGCAACCGCACAAAATCATATGTTGCAAAAAATTGACAAAATCTGAAAATGACTCATTCCAACTGATTTAAAACTTGTGTTTCAATTTTTTAAATAATGTTTCTATTGAAAACAAATTAGGTCGTTTCAAAGCTTGTGTTCTGGAGGTTTGACATTTTTGAATAAATTTAGATAGTATCTGCATGTATTTGGTTCGCGTGTTAGTTTAAATTTTAAATGAAATGATTAAAATTAGAGTATGTGTTTAGTTATAAAATCGTTCAGAAAACTAACAACCAACAAGGTCAAAAGCAAGTCAGTGAAACACAAAAAGGAACCTTGAAAGTGAGATTAGGGAGTAAAAACGAAGATTATGTCATGAAAGTGAAATTCTGTGGGGTTAAGGAGTTTTTATGATGCAACCAGAAAGGAAAACAACTGAAAGATTCACAATACGAGAACGCTACATTTACCAGCTCTGTTTGGTAGAGACTGTAGATGAAGCAGGCTTCAATGACCATGCCGCACAGCGCCAGGCTCACCAGCATGGTCAGCAGGGTCACTGGAGCCCCGGTCCAACGGCCCTCTCTCATCAGCCGAGGCGGCACTGGGGGCCGTGTTGCATGAGTGTCCACCACAAACACTGATGGACAGCCACCCTCATCCTTACCCCCTCTGCTACTTGGGTGATTGAAAACCATTTTGGCATGAAGTTCTCCTCCAAATGTCAACGCTGTTGCTTCAAAAGATCCGCACTGACCAGACGAGACTGGAGCTGCAAAGAGGTGTGAACAAGTAGCTCTGGGTGGGCTCACTTCTGGTTGGTTCAAGTCGAGGCACCTTATGTGTCAGAACAAGATGCTGAAATCTTGAGATGTCTCATGCAATGCACATGAAAGCAGAAACACTGGCTGAGCTCTTCCAAATCAATCCGTTGAGGGGAGTTTTACTTCTGAAGACTTAGTGTTTCAGCACGTGAAGACCAGACACTGTGCAGTGTTACCCAAGCTCATCACCCTCCCACTTTTCTCAGAGTTGAAATGTTTCTGTTTCCATCACCTCGCTTTGTGGCTTGTCTGGGGCTCTGAAAGCAGCAGATATCCTCCCATCACCTTTTCACGTGGAACGTTTATGTCTCTGCTTTGTCAGAGGTGACTTAGCAGGCTTCCAGCTTGTGAACTCCCACAGATCTATGAACAAACGGTGCAGGTTCCGTGTCTTGTTAGAAGAAGAGAAGATGCAAATGTTGTCTTTGAATTTGAAAAAAGCATTTGACCCCTGTTGAAGCAGATGCTCAAGAAAATTGTTGTCTACACCTCAACCTTTTTCTACTAGTAGACCACGGAATGAGTTCACCAAAGTTCATGTTTTACATGCCTTGGTCTTTGGCTAATGCTTCGGCGGCAGCTTTCATTGCTTTTATCAGCTCACACTCTATGTCTAACCAAATTTCAGAGATGTTGTTATTGTGTTATGTTAAAGGTCTCCTTGCTCCATCTAATCAGGATTTTTGATCTGATCCTGGTGGCGTGTGTCTACAGGCTCTACACACTCCCTCCAGTTTGTTACAGTCTTCAGAGAAAGCAGCTGGTTTGATAGAAATGGTGGGGTTTAACTTTTAGTTTAGAGTAGGGTCAGGAACAGAACTCTGTTGGTTAGGGTCAGACATAGTGGAGTCACTAAAATGAATGGAAGTGTGGGTTAGTGTTAGAGAGAGAGAGAGTGTGTGTGTGTGTGTGTGTGTGTGTGTGTGTGTGTGTGTGTGTTACAAATTGCAACAAAATTATTTTTTGTGAATTAGGAAGATAAAATGTTGATAAATTAGGCATTCAATCTTTTTTTCCGGTACAGAAAAAGTACATCGTGGTATTTTTACCTGAATTAATAACCTCGGGGTTCCTCAGACGTCTCCAGCTAAAGGTCCTGAAAGTTCATGATTCTATCATGCAGGAGATGTTTACATTTCTTTTCATCCGTTTGAGTTTGTTTGAGTCTTTCACTCTGCTGCTGATTCCTGAACTCGTAGCTGACAGGTCTCGGCCAGATCTGGTGTCAAGCTGGCTGACAGCTGGCATGTTAAGCTAAAAACTAGATGTGAGAAGATGGCACTGCCCCAGGTGGCCTCATTGTGGTTAGGTTTTCCTTGCCCTGTCCGTTCCTGCCACGTAGAGGATGACTGTGGCTGCAGCAGATGTCGTGCCTTCAAAGGGCTGTCATTCAGAGCTGAGTAGTGCATTGTGATGACCAGATATGTGCCAGAGCAACTACTTTGTGTCAAATAAAAAAGCTACTTGAGAAGTTTCATTTGGCACCCTTTTAAGGGTGCATTATGTAAGCATGAGGTAAGAATGTTATCTTGTGGTCAAATGAGGTAACTAATGTCCATTTTTCTAAACAAAAAATGCTGGTTTCGGTTCTTGGGTGTTTTACGGTAGGGAGCACTTGCTACATTTATTATGGTAGTATGTCTCCGTCAATAGGAGTTTTTTTTTTGCTGTTATAGTTCTGAACAGCTCATTAAAGGAAGTAATAAAATGCCTCGATTATCTCATTACTAACAAATACAATACTGAGTTGTTGGTAATTGAAAAAGTAGCTTGAGATATTTATAGAATGGACTCTTTCTAATTTATCATTAGCATTAAGCTCAGCAGTAGCCTAGCCTCCTCCACCCAATATCAGAGTAAATAAAAAAAATGCCGTGGCTTCTCAGGGGTGCAACTAATAACTTCTGGGTCGCTCCTGTTAGCTGGATTTATTTATTTAAACAATTCTGAAGCTTTTTGCCTGCCAGTAAACTACAAATGCCGGCGCAGCAGCGTTACCTTGGCACACCTCACAGATTGTAAACAGTAATACCATCCCTCTTGTTTTTTGAAAGGAGAATATCTGACAACCTGCCACGTACATTTAAAATGACATTCCTGACTTTATCCTAACTCTATCCATCATAGGTCACCAAAGTCAATGGCCTTAGCCCTCAAGTCACCAGTGAGGCTTTTAAAACTGCACATACGCACACATGTCGGGATGGATATGTTGGACATTTTATTTTCGGATTTTGATTTACTTCGTTATTTTAATTTTTTTTTTGTATTTTATGAATGTAATTTTTTCTTTGCCTGTGAAACACTAATAATTACTAGTGCAATAGTTGCATTTATTAGTGTCATTTCCTGGTGATAGGGGGCAGCACATACATTTCAGGGTAGTTTTACACCATATTGCTGTGACTGTCGCTAGTTTAAAAAAAACATTACGGTAAATGTTGTTACCTGTGGAGCAGAAGGCATGCAAGCTCGGCATGACCCCCGAGACTGTGATGCTCCTTCAGTTAACTCATTCACTGTCACTAGCGACTAAAGTCGCCAATTGCATTTTCAAACGGGCGGACATGGGAACAAGCTTGCGCACCTTGAGAGTAAACATCACGCCTCTAACGTTGATTTTCATCCATGCCACATGATCTGGAAGCAGCCAATCTATGAATTAGGAGATTGTGTTGTGCCGTCTGACCAAACTGAGCTAGCGAGAAGAGCCTTGGTGAGAGAGGTAAAGAAGAACCAAAATACACAGTGGCTGAGATCCAGAGATGCAGTCAGAAGATGGGGGAAAGTTGTAGAAAGTCAACTTTCACTTCAACCATTCACCAATCAGAGCTTTATGACAGAATGGCCTGTGTGAAGCCTCTCCTTAGTGCCAGACACATGAAAGCCCACATGGAGTTTGAATTTTCATTTCTCTGTATGTCCTGCACATGTGGTAGAAAATGACAATAAATGCTTCTTCTTCTTCTTCTTCTTCTTCTTCTTCTTCTACTACTACTACTTCTTCTTCTTCTTCTTCTTCTTCTTCTTCTTCTTCTTCTTCTAAAAGACACCTGAAGAACCCCAAGGTGGTGAAAAAATAGGATTATCTGGTCTGATGAGACCAAGATAAAACTCAAGCAGTATGTGTGGAGAACACCAACCACTGCTCATCACTTGTCCAACACAGTCCCCACAGTGAAGCATAGCGGTGGCAGCATCATGCTGTGGTAGTGTTTTTCAGCTTCAGAGTGCTCCGAACCTCAGACTGGCCCAAAGGTTTACCTTCCAACACGACAATGACCCTAAGCACACAGCTAAAATAACGAAGGAGTGGCTTCACAGCAACTCTTTGACTTCTTGAATGGCCCAGCCAGAGCCCTGACCTAAACCCAACTGAGCTCTGGAGAGACTTAAAAATGGTTGCTCACCAACGTGCACCATCCAACCTGAGAGAACTGGAGAGGATCCCCAAATCCAGGTGTAAGAAACTTGTTGCAACTTGACCCTGAAGACTCACTGCTGTATTAGCTCAAAAGGTGCTTCTACTAAGGCCCAATGCCAAAGCTCGCACTTCCCCACTTGCGCCCTTCACTTACGCAATCCTGACCAGGTGTGCGAGTGTGTAGGGTGTCCCGATTCTGAAGTGCAGAAGTTGATCACAACCCTTTTGTGCCCTTGAGCCACACTTAACCCACGTCTGCATCGATGGTGACGTGGGTGAAGTGTATTACCCACAATCCATTGCTGCGGAGAACTAGGTTGAGGTATTTTTTCTGAGCATATGTATTTTCTAATGAAAGTAGTTAATTTTAGGACGATTAGTTGATGCTCTGGAACTTTTAGACAAAGCAGCAACGAATATAGAATTATTTCAAATAATTTTTTGCAATTTATTAATAATGTATTTTTGTAAAGTATCACAGCATCTGGCATCCAGCGTTGCGATTGATGACACAATGCTTCCTGTCACAATTCCGCAATTATTTGCACGCTTGAGTATATCACACTTCTCCAACTGCTCTTTGCTGAAGACCACAGGGCGCAGTGCGAGTATTATTGGACCTAAATACTGAGAAAAGGGTCTGAATACCGTGAGATATTTCAGTTTTTCTTTTTTAATAAGTCTGCATTTCTAGGATTCTCGGTTGTTCTATCAGTATGGGTGCTGTGTGTACATTAATGAGAAAAAAATAATAATTTAATTGATTTTTAGCAAATGGCTGCATCATGACTGAATGCTTTCTGGACCAAAACTGTAACATACTCTCATCATTGCTTATATTACGCTGCAGGTCTGGATGTAAAACACAGCCTGGTGAGTTTATGGCTCCCTCGTGTCATGAGAGTGTGAAGTCCAGAGCACTTTGATCCACAGATACAGGCTCCACTCCTCCAGCTTTGACGTGGAGATACTCAAGACTCACAGGCTGCTCCTCCACCATCAGAGTATGAGGCGCAGCAGCTGCAGATTCCTTCAATTTTTACTTTTTTGACTCACTGGGGGATTTTACCCAGGGTTTTTGAAAGAGGAGCAACTTCAAATGGACAAATCATTATGACCACATCTGCACAGCTGTGTGTGATGGCATGTTTTATTGTGACTGTAGGCTTGACTTTGGGTTTTAGGCCAAAACAGCACATGGAGTTCACGTTTATATTACCTGCTGCCAGCACTGAGTGTTTTTACCAAACGACCAGCAGAAACAGCAGCATGGAAATTGAGTATCAGGTAAATAAACTCCTTTGCATGTCGTGCCTGTTTAGTTGTAGCTGTTTAAACGGAGTCTGAACAAGTGAAGAGGCTGGACTTTAATCTCATCAGCCGTGAGATAAGAAAACCACTGAGTCTACCGTTGAAGTCACAAGCTTTATACGGGAGAGGTGGGTGGACATTTACACACAGAAAAACACATTATAACATAATAAACCTGCAACTGTGCAATAATCAGAACATTATGACCTCTCACACCCATTTAGCACAGCAACAATGGGATTACCTGCTGAGTTTTGAAAGAATGAAGCTCCCCAGATGCTAAAATGAAGATAGAAATCAGCAAAGACCCCCAAATCACAATTTACAAAAGGCAAATAAAATAAAACTCAAGGGATCGTTGTACATGTGTGAGTTCAGTTCAGTCAGCGTCGTAATTCTGAGTATTTTCACAAACAAACCCAAACCTTTTTTTTGCAGCTTGTAATTTTCATGGAGAACATCAGTAAGTCCTACAACACACCCATCACTCTGGGTTTCATGACATTTGCATCTTCACACCACATCCAACAAGTCTCTGCTCCTTCTGGGAAGTGCAGGCCGGTGTGGGAGTAAATGTCCTGCAGCATCTTCAGTAGGAGTTAATTTGCACATCTGCTCATTCACTCTTTAAGGTGATAGCAGGATCAGGTCTACATGTCGGCTTTGCCCTGATCTCACCTACTGGACACCGGGTGATCTCTGAATTTAGGAACTCAGACGGTATTCACACGTGAGTCTTCCTCATTCCTTCTTTTGTGTTCTTGATTATCTCACTGCAGCACACGTTTGCTTCAGCTTTTGCAAAAAGGAACAAAATAAAGTATTTCATTCATTTAGATCAGGACACTGCAGATTTGAATGATCCATTTGCTTTTGCAGGGTGGATGCTGCAGAGGACGGAGACTACAGATTGTGCTTTGACAACAGCTTCAGTAAACTATCGGAGAAGATGGTGTTTTTTGAGGTCATTATAAACAGCCGGAGCCACGTGGGAGGAGACGGAGACGAGTGGGTCAACACCGTTGTTTCAGATAGTGTGGTGGAGTACAAACTGGAAGAAATCAGGGTGAGGGGAAAACAGGACGTAGTCTGAGCGAGTGGCCCAGCCTGGTCTAAGTGTTGTTCTGCTCTTCATCTTTCAGACCAGAATGGACACGGTGTACTGGCACCTGGAGAAGAGTCATCAAGTCCAAACTGTCCTGCGGGCCTTTGAGGCTAGGGACCGCTACCTGCTGGAGGACAACCTGTGGAGTGTGTCCTTTTGGTCCTGCATTAACCTGATGGTCATGCTCACAGTAGCAGTCACTCAAATTTACACCCTGAGACGCCTGTTTGACCACACCAAGCGGGTCTGCACGTAGCAGAATGAGCTGAACCTTAAGGGCTGCAACCACAGATTAGATTCAGTCTGCTCAGAAATAAAACATCTCCACGCGTTGCACAAGAGAGAAGATGCTCAAAGTCTTGTATGTTTCATTTTAGCATCACACCATGGCATACATTTTGTACACTCAAACACAGACCAGTCTTCTAAATGCACACAAATTCAACCGTAGAATAGCTGAAGCACATTTTGATTTTTATTTAGAAAACCACACCTCTTCTTACTCGAGTTGTTTTTATTAGGCTCCTAGTACAGAAGTCTAGGCTAGAGTAGATCAAACAGCGGCCAAACTAAACCACCAAACCCTCACCTGAACAAGTAGGTAGAAACGGGCGTGAATCTAAATCCCATCATAATTAAGATACAGAATACATTCAAACAGTTATAAAAACAATGTCCCTGATCAAGTTTAAGGTTGTTTTAAAGCGACAAGTTCTTGGCTCTGAAGCATCGAGGTCATTAGGTCAGATGTCTCCTTCCTGGTGCCCGTCGTCTCCCACTTTGATCCACTGGGTTTTCTTCTAAGTGAAACCTTCTCCAAGCACCACACTCCATCGCTTTTGTCTCTTCACCATCCCAAATAAAAGCTAAAAAGACTTATTTCTGAATATTTTATATTGTGCTTTTTCCTATTCTGAAGTTTTAGAACATGCTGTATACAAAACTTTTACAACTTGGCCCGCTTCATTGACAGTGCACGGCCTGCTTTGTGGCTCTCGAGTGGCGCTATCGGAGTCGCGTTGCAGCTTTTCTTTTGGAGCGTCATGAAATAAAAGGAGCCGATAAGTTTCCTTTGTCGACATGGATCCAAGTCATTTCAAGTTCACCGCCTGCTGGTCGGGGTCACCACTGGTTTCGACGGGGAGCCGGGCGCCTGTTCAGGAACAATCAACCAACGTTAAACTTTTGACCTTGGGACATGCAATAAAGAATTGCTTTTGACAGGAAATACTACAGGACATGGTCATCAGAAACAGAGGCGACCTGCGCTGAAGCAAATGTCAACCCTGAGCTGAATTTGTTACCGCTGCCTGCAGCTCAAAAAGAACAAAGATGAGATATTTTACACAAGTTTATGAGGAGGAAACATGCTTTATTTCATCTGAACATTTTGCAGCAGTAGTTAGTAAAATACTATCAGGTAAGATCATAATAAATCTATCTGGAATTCAATGAAATAAAAGTGCAATAATGCAATTGTCTAACTGATGTAATCAATAGAAGAGTGGATAACGTCTACTCTTAATCCGACCTGCAGCAACTGCGGCACTAAAGGAGTTAAAGGTGAAGAGTACTGACCACCATCCACATGAAGGAGCTGTAAAGCTTAAGCGTTGCTACAGAAACTGAAACCGCTCTCAGTTTACATCATTTTAGATGTAAAGAGGCAAACAGTTGGAGAAAACTACTCAACACCGTCTAGAGCAGCGGGAGCAAAGGCATCACACAGGACACAAGGAGACACCAACCACCAGAGCCAGTCCCTTTATTGTACACACTTCTTTATTTCATTTTCTTTTTTAAATCAGGTCATGGCGTTCCTTTAAAATCAATGAACGGCTACAGCGGCACTTCACAAGGGTTTGCAAAACAAACAGAAAGATGTTTGCACGTTGTCTCCAGCCTCTGTCCATTTTGATAAGGGGGGGGGGGGGGGGGAAGAGGAGGGACACCGTGTAATTCCCACATCTGCATGTCTACATGGCTCCTCGAGGCCCAGCCTGCAGTGACAGGCACACAAGAGTCTCTCTGGTTTTATCAGATCACTGACCAAATGTAGTTTTACATGACTTTGTTTTATGAAAAAGACCATCAAGGCAATCGCTCAAGGTTGTTCTGCAGATGAGACTATCGCTGTGTCACTGGAAGCAGGGCCAAGAAAAATAAACACGAAGCACATTCTGTCTTAAGATTCAGACGGTTGAGTTTGGAATTTAGTTCTTCTGTTCAGGTCGTCTAATTTTCTTTTTCCTCTTTAGAGAAGCAGCTTCTCATGACAGGATGTGCATTTGTACATAACCATCACCACAAATTAAACCAAACAGCCCCCCCCCCAGACAAGAACAAGATCTTTAAGAAAATCAAAGTCAAATTTTAAAAAGGCAAACAATATTCCATCAGTGAATAATCACAGCTGTTGTTGCAAAGACCCATCAGCCCAGTAAGAAGGAACCTGTACCGAGTTACGACTGCAATCACAAACACAGAGAAGACAAATGCCCTGGTTATAAATAATGAAAGAGGAAGTGAAAGAAATCTGTTAAAATCAATAAATGATAGAATGAGTTCTTCCTGTGATTTGAAGGCTATAGTTGCATTATTACAGCACCTGTTCTGATTATGGCTAATATGAAAAGATGAAGCAATGCTCCAAAACAGACCAGCTATGTACAACGATGCTTTAACACATGGACGCAGAACAAATAACTATATCATTAATAAATGTTTTCAAAAGAGAAGACACATCTCTATCCTCAAATCCATTTGCATACTCTAAAACCAACACCTGCCCCCCTCCACACCCTGATAAATCACCAAGTCTCATTCTCTTTGAGAGAAAACGGTCCTGCATGCTCCGGTTCATTTAAATAAGCTGGATCAGGACTTCATCTGAGGCCGTCTAACTCCATGGGACAGCGGGATTAAACACCAGCCTGTCCCACAGTGTCCTACTGACCCTGTTACAACGTCCTGAAAGGCTACATGGTAACAAGTGCTTAAACTGCAACGGTCAGACTCATCCTCATCTCCTATTCACGCGGGGGGGTTGTCATAACTCGCTGCCCTCCTCCTGAACGTTTTTCTGCTGCGTCTCAAAAAGTTTCATGTAAAGCTAACAAAATAAAACATCGAATGTATCAATGTGTGTGTGTGTGTGTGACGCGTCAGCACTAGCTAAAGTAGCCAGAGTTGTTTTCCAGTATGAAACCAGTTGAGATACAGAAACCCAGTAACAAAACAATCAATGACAGTTTAGGTGTGTGTGCGTGCGTGTGTGTGTGTGTGTGTTACAGAGCATGTGAGTTCATCTACAAAGGAGGGAGGAGAAGAAAAGGAGAATCACCAGGACCAACTAAGTGACACTATGCTGGGAACCAGTTCAGGAAGTGGAAACAAAAAGTGATTAAATGAATTTTTTTAGACCTTAAACTGATGTTTATTCATGATCTCCTCCTGTTAGGAGTCATCTTCACTTTTATTCCAGTGGTTTGGGCCTTTCTCCCTCTCCTCCCCGTTTACCAGTAGAATTAGCAGCTTTATAACATTTGCTTGAACAAACCATCAAAGCTGGGTCTAAGTCAGCCCCTCCCCCAGCCAGTAGTGCGCAGACACACACATCCACACGCACACAACACCCCCCACCCCAACACACACACACACACACGCTTAGGTGGGCCTGGCCACAGCTCTAGTCTAGCAGGGAAGGTTCTGCAGGACGTATAATGGTGGGCCGGTGAGACGGAGCACCAGGAGGTCTTCGGCTGCAACGAGGAGAGAAGATACAGGACAAGGGGTGAGATGTGCCCACAAAGAGACCGATTAAACCAAATAGCTCCAGAGAGAAGACAGGAGGCAGGCACAGAAAGGAGCAAGGGCAAAACCAGGAATGTAAGGGAGGGGGTATGTTAAGGCATCAGTGTGAAGGAAATAATGAGAACTTAAAATTTACCTCCAAAATAAAATAAAAAACTGGATGATGTGGTGTTGGTGAGCAATGTTCCAATGACAGTGTAACAAATAAAGACAAAAAACACTGAAAGGAAGAGCTCATCGTGTCACGAAGGGAAGTCCTACCTGGGCACACCGGGTGGGACACGGGCCGGGCGGGAGGGGATCTGTGGCGGTGCACTGAATGGATCCTGGTGGCTGTTAAAGGCACCGCCAGGTGGGACGGGCCGGGAGGGGATAGGGGGTGCCCCAAAAGCTGGAGAGGGATTAAGTGGAGCTCCAAAAGCTTGGGTGGGGTTCACGGGTGGTCCTGGTGTTGGTCCACGAGCAACAGGAGGACGATTGGGAGGCTGAGTCGCTGCAGGAGGAGGTCTGTGCTGAGGAGTCGGGCTGAGGGACAGAGAGACGACTCGTTAAACCTCCGTAGAAGAGCAGAACGGTTCACACACACACACCACTTCTCACCTGCTTTCTGGGATCCATGAATCATTTACAGGCGGCGGTAACGGGGTGGAGACTGTGCTAGCAGTGATGTCACCAATGAGGTGCAGCGCCTCCTTGAGGGCATGATACATACGCAGCATCTCCTCTCTGCGCTGGGCCTGGTCAGCCGACTCCTCCATCAGGCTGTTCTGGTCCCCAGATGAATAAAGATAAGCCAGCAGCTCAGAGTGGATGAAATCTTTAGCCTTCAGAAAGCAAAAAAGTCTAGTTTTAATATATTAGATTACATTATGTTAGATTAATTTACATTAGATTAGATTACGTTAATGACCACACAGCAAGCCTGCGATTTTTTCCCCCAGTACATGTTTGGACAGAGCAGGTTCCATCAAAACACACACACACACACACACACACACACACACACACACACACACACACACACACACACACACACACACACACAGCAGAGAAACAACACATAACTGTAGAGGATCAGACCAGCTTAGTAATCACAACCTATATACCAGGTGACCTTCTACACTGTGTGTGTGTGTGTGTGTGTGTGTGTGTGTGTGTGTGTGTGTGTGTGTGTGTGTACGCATCTGCAAAACTGTAAGAAGGCATCAAGTCATCTCACTGGTAGAATAAAACTGAAATGGGGTCTCATGAGTCACTGAACAGCCAGTTTTTTATTACCGTCTTTAACTTTATGACCTAATGTTGAGATAAAATACAAAACAGCGACCGGGCCAGAGACAAGAACGGTGTTGTTGTACAGCCCGTCTCACACGAGCATCTAGGTAGAATACACAGGAAGTGTGTGTGTGTGTGTGTGTGTGTGTGTGTGTGTGATTTGCCTCCACCTCTGTCCTTCTCTTTGTGGTCCATGTTATTTCTTACATTTGACTTGATCAACGTTTTCTTGGAGAGAATTGTAGTTTGTTTGTTTTTAAACGGTTTGTCTGGCTCATATTTTGTTCATTATTCTTTTTTACTACAGCTGAGAAACTCAACGACCTTCTGCTGCTGCTATAGCTGCTCGACTCACATTGTTGATCATGATGTGCATGATGGTTTTGGGCATCAGGTCTCTGATGGATTTGTTGACGATGCCAATGTATGAATCCACCAGGTTGCGAATGGTTTCCACCTGCCGCTCCAGCTGAGGGTCCATGGAGAAGGTTTCTGCAGGGGCGGCCTCTTCAGTCTCCACCTTCGTAAAACAAAAAACACACACAAGGAAAGACTGCTTTTTACATCTGCATCTTAAAAACGTTTTTCTTTTTGAAGCCAACACACGTTTAAAGTTAACCTGTTCATTAGAAAAATAATCCCCACATCACCCTCTGTGGGTGGTCTCCATCCTTCCCAGCTCGGGTCCTCTACCGGAGGCCTGGCAGCTTGAGGGTTCTGTATCTTAGCTGTTCCTAGAACTGCAGAGGGACGTCTGAAGTTTTTCCTGGGATCTGCTTTAGCCCCTCCTCCAGTTTGGGGGTTACTGCCGTGAGTGCCCCGATGACCACGGGCCCCACAGACATAAACAGTGGGATGCAAACGTCTGGACAGCTTTGTTAATCTTCATGATTTTCCTGTATAAATTGTTGGTTGTTGCTATAAAAACATTTTGGTTAAACATCTCATATAGGAGACACACAGGGTGATGTTTGAGAAGTGAAGTTTATAGGATTTATAGAAAGTGTGCAATAACTGTTTAAACAAAATTAGGTAGGTGCATGAATGTGGGCACCACATAAAATAAATGAACTCAATATTTAGTAGATCCTCCTTTTGCAGAGATAACAGCCTCTAAATGCTTCCTATAGCTTCTAATGAGAGTCTGGAATCTGGTTGAAGGTATTTTGGACCATTCTTCACTACTAAACATCTAGTTCATTCAGGTCTGATGGACAGCTCTCTCTAACTCGCACCCCAGAGTTTCACTAATATAAGAGAAGATAAGAACAACTTTATTTATCCCGAGGGAAATTCTTGTGTCATGTACATGCTCAAAGCAGTCGGAGAGACAAAGGAACAGGTGAAATAGAAATACGATATACAATATATACATTAAAAATAATTAATATTCGGGCCTGGGGAGTGAGATGGCCATTCCAGAATGTTCTACCTGTTCCTCTGCATGAGATTTTGAGTGTTTAGGGTCGTTGTCCTGTTGAAAGATCCAGCCCCGGACCAGCTTCAGCTTTGTCACTGATCCCTGGACATTGGTCTCCAGAATCTGCTGATACTGAGTGGAATCCATGTGTTCCTCAGCTTTAATAAGATTCCCAGTCCCTGCGCTGGCCACACAGCCCACACCATGATGGAACCACCACCATGTTTTACTGTAGGTAGCAGGTGTTTCTCTTGGAACGCTGTGTTCTTTTTCCTCCATGCATAACGCTCCTTGTTATTCCCAAATAACTCAGTTTTAGCTTCATCAGTCCACAGCACCTTATTCCACAATGAAGCGGGCTTCAAATGTGCTTTAGCAAACCTCAAGCAGCTCTCTTGGTGCTGTGGGTGGAGAAAAGGCTTCCTCTGCATCACTCTCACATGCAGCATCTCCTTGTGTAAAGTGCACCAAATGGTTGAATGAAGCACAGAGACTCCATCTGCAGCAGGACGATGCTGTAGGTCTTTGGTGCTGCTCTGTGGGTTGACTGACTGTTCTCACCATTCTTCACTTCTGATTATCTGAGATGTTTCTTGCTCTGCCACTTTAAGCCTCAACATGAACTGAGCCTGTGGTCTTCCATCTCCTCAGCATGTTCCTAACTGTGGAAACAAGCTGAAACCTCTGAGACATCTTTCTGTATCCTTCCCCTAAACCAGGATGGTGAACAATCCTTGTTTTCAGCTCATGTGAGAGTTGTTCTGAGACCTCCATGTTGCTGCTCTTCAGGGAATATTCAGAGGGAAACTAACAACTGCCCCTTAAATATTCTTTCTCCTAACTGGACTCACCTGTGTGTGGAGGTCAAGGGTCACTGAGCTTACCAAACCAATTTTGAGTCCCAATAATTAGTGCCCACATTCATGCACCTGTCTAATTTTGTTATTGCACACTTTCTGTAAATCCTATAAACTTAGTTTCACTTGTCAAACATCACTGCTGGTCTCCTATATGACATAAGCAAGGCAAGGCAGCTTTATTTATATAGCACGTCATACACAAAGGCATTTCAGTGTGCTTTCCAATTAGTAACAATAGCAAGAACGTTACACATCAACATGACAGAAAGTACACACAAATTAAAAATATTGAACTGAAATTGTTTATAACAACCAACTATTTATACAGGAAAATCCTGAAGATTAACAAAGCTGCCCAAACCTTCACAGACCAGGGTATTAGCAAGTGGGTGACTCCCAGGAAAAAGTAGCCAAGAAATTAAATCCTGCAGTGAATCTGCGTACTTCCACTAGTGCAAACTTGAAAACATTTGCTGAATGATTTGTGCAATAATCCGATTTTTATTTTACTTCCACAAAATGCTAATTCTAGATTAGATTTTACGGAAAATGGGGACGGCTTGCCACCTAACTTAAAAGCTGTCTCGTTATTTGGTCTATCATTTTTGATACTATGCTCCCAAATCAAGTTGAGTAATTTGTTCTTTCTCCTCAACAGAGTGAAATGAGCATGAGTGCTCGACTTGGATAACAGCAATGACTATAATTCACACCTGGTCCTTCTCAGGATAAACCCCTGCCCTCAGGAAGGAGGCTTTCCAGCTGTCCACGTCCTCTTGAGAGTCGCAGGCCAGTTCTATTTGACGAAAATCCTTGTAGACATTTCTGCAGAGACAGAAAAATAAAACACCGGTTCTTACAGCTGCAGGCTCTCTTCAGTACACAAGGACATGCATGCTGATACAATCTATACCAGAAAAAAGGAGAGCGTTTGCAGAAACCCACAAATGTGGTTACAACACCAACCTCTGTTCAATGTTGAAGATTGCAAAGATGTGTTTTGTGGACATAAAGCCTTTCTCAACATCTCTGAGCTTCAGGTTGTCCAGAGGCAACATGTACTTCTTCTCTTTTTCCTTCAATAAGCAACACAAAGGAAATGTGACTAAAGTATAAAAGTAAAAGAGGATCCCAGAAAACCTGGAAACAAAGTGCTGTTTAAACAGGAAGTGTTAAATTAATAAGGCAAGTGGAAAACAAATGATCTAACGTTCCGCGTAAAGCCTTATTTTCCAACAGTGCCCCGTGTTCCTCTTTGGAAATGTAGTATTTCTAAGAAGCACTGGAGATATTTTGTTTCCATGCAAATCCACAGAAAAGCTTATTTTATCTGCCGGTGTCTGGTGCCGAGATGACGTCTGACGTTTAAGTCATCAGACTCATCTTTAGCTGATCCAAGGACCAGAAAGGTCGGTCTCCATAATCAGACACCATTTCATAAAGCTGCATCAAAGATGGCTGCATGCATCTTCACGTGACCTTTGGGTTTGCATCTAGAAAACAGAAGAACAGATGCCTGCTCGTTTGCTCTTTTCCTACTAGTTACTACTTTTGTGTTTACTAAGCAAGTCAGGTTTAGGGAAGTCTTCTGCTTTCCCTTTCATTTGAAACTTGACCTTTTAACGCGTCTCTGGAAATCCAAACATTAAAGTTTGGTTTAAAACAAGAGACACAAACTTGTGTTTCACATACATTTTGATATACACGATAACAATATACTTATTACCAGATGAGGCTTTCTTTGGCGAACTTTATTACACATAGTGTAAAACACGGCCACGCCATGACTGATGGCTTGCTAATCCCACAAAAATACTTTGCTGCTGCATCACAAAAGGGACAGAAGCAGGATTATAGACGGATTCTTCTGTTCATACTAATATGATCCCCAAAATAATGAATTCTTTATAGCCAGGAAGCTGCGTGAATCACTACAGCCGGATGCTAATGAAGACAGAAAACGGCTCTATTACTTTGTAGTGAGTAAAAGTAAAAGAATGCATGTGCTCTGTGCAGATGACCACCAGACTAATGGGACGGAGAACTTCATGATGAAGACAGAGAGGAGGAGAAGAGGAAGAAAAAGGAGGAGCACGACGGAGTACGGGGGCAGCTTTCACTGTGGAGCAGAAACATCTGGAAGCATTTACATCTGCACAAACACACAGAGCGGCCCCGGCCCAACAGTTACATCACCCACAGCTCGACACAATCCCACAACAACGCCACTCGTCTGCATTCTTGCAGAAATACGCCCTTCACTGCAGCGCTGACAAAACACACACACAACTGTTCCTGACAACACAACAAGCACGTAAACGAACAGCGGAATAATCCATAAAAACACCTCAGATGTTCCTGAAGACCCACAGAGCTGCGTGTGGACGAGAGCCTACACACACATGCACACTTGTACACACAACCCCCCCTCCCCTTCGGCCCCCGTAACCCAGTACGATTTCCTGCAAATTCCAAAGTCAGATCCCGGCTGGAACATTTCAACTCGCCTTGCCACGTCAGTTTTCCGACCCCGTCCTACCACTCAGTCTCTTTTGCTGCCGTTCACCCGATTTGCAGCCTACACGAAAAAGCCAACAGTCCGATTCGTCTCTGGGCAACGAAGATCGTGTGCGTTATTATTTTGGTATTGCTCGTCGTTTTCTGACCTTTTCAGGCGAGACACAGCTGAGGCCTAAAAGAAGGCAACTGTAAGTAAACACATGAATATTTAGAAATGTGTTTTAGGATTCCTTGAAGCAAACAATGTATTTTATAGTTTATGTGTTATTCCTTCATTACCTAGCAATGTTGTTTTTGTTAAACCTTTAGAAAAGAGAAACTACTGCCATGTTTTAAAGGTTGTAGGTATCAATTGTGAAACACATATTTATAAACAAAGAAATACTGCGATGCTTTATTAGCAGCTGTGTGGCTTTTTGATGTCAAACCTTTACAGTGAGATAATATTTACACGGTGCCCTCTGTCCCACAGTGCTAGGGTAGCGACCTGCAGACACAATGACCTCTGGGTCGTTCCTCCTGAAGCCCTCCCCCCCACCCAGCCTGCCCAGTGTTCAGACTACCTGTTCCTAAAGCTACAGCTGAACAGTAGTCTGCACATTGGTTAGGCTAGCCTGGGACGCACACACTTCCTGTCTCTGATGTCATAGCAGCGGTGTCGCCAACATTTTCGTCGTGTTTTTATTTTTTCCTGTTGTGTGATTTCATTTCATGTTGGACCTTTATACATCCAGTTGTGTCAGACTAAATGTGGTCTTATGAAACAGAAAACCGTCTCACCTCCTCATCTTTGTACCAGGAGAGGGACTCAGCTGTCAGGACAAACCAGTATTCCTTAGAGCCTCCTTTCATGATGCTGAGGTGAAGAGTTAGCCAGCCTTTCCTGATCACCTACAGAGTCAGGAAAATATGTAGGAGAAACCAGGATCCAAGGGACATGGGGAATTTTAGGAAGGTGAGGGAAAACAACATTAACTATCAGGATTATGCACTGTGGAAACGTGGAGCCCAGGATTTGACAGAGACTGTTAGAACCTTACCCCACTTACCTTCAAGGACAGTTTTGATTTGAATCTCAGTGTTAAACATGTCAGCGAGTTTTCAATCATTAATGCCAAAACTAAATGTTAAAATGTTAAAATCAGGTTAGTAAAGTATGCCTAAGGTGATATATGTGTATAGTTAGGTTACATTTAATGAACAGACCAGATGATTGATTAATTGATAGTTGCTAAAACGGATGAAGGCATGGTTCTCTTCTATTCAGCAGCACATAAATCATTAAACTAGCAAACAGTCACAGATGTTCTCCAGGGCGTTTGACCCAGAACAGAGAAAGACAAACGGGGTTGGCTTGAATCAGATCTACATGGGTTGGATTACAGAATAAAAGCGCTAAAGCAGACCAAGAAGTCAGTGAAAAGATTAGATGCAGAAACAAAGCAGACAATTATTTTTAGAGATGGAGACAAATCTAAAGAACATGAAGATCAGAGACGGAGTAAATACACCGGTCTACAGTCGGTCACTCTGGGGAAAAAATGCTGTGCTGCTTTAGAGTTTGTCGCGACCTTCTCATTTTCTTGCTCTTTGTGAACTTGTTTAATGGAAAAATATATAAAAGAAACTTATTGGGAGAGAAGTTTGGCCTGTGCGAAGTAAACGTCAGGTTTTATATAATTCCTCTTGATGCAAAAGGGAAATGGAGCGGGTGATGTAGGAGAAAGCATTACCTTCGTTCCAATAGAAACACGGGCGAAAAGACAAGAAAATAGAAGATGCCATGGTAGCTTGCTTTGGCAAGTAAATCATTAAGCCTTAGAAGAAAAATCCATGCACCTCTTTTGTGTTCTTAGATCACTTATGAGATGTGAGGGTGTAATGATGAGGTGGTGTTTGTGTTAAGACCAATATTTAGTACGTTTGTTATTGATTAGATGATAGAAGGGGCTGCGCAGTGGTTAGAGCTGTTGCCGGCCTGGGATCTTTCTGTATGGAGTTAGCATGTTCTCCCTGTGCATGCGTGGGTTCTCTCCGGTACTCCGGCTTCCTCCCACAGTCCAAAAACATGACTGTTAGGCTAATTGGTCTGTCTAAATTATCCTTAGGTGTGTGTGTGTGTGTGTGTGTGTGTGTGTGTGCATTATTGTTTGTCCTGTGTGTCTCTGTGCCCCCCCCCCCCCCCACCCCACCCCAACCTACGTGGACAAAGCGGGTTCAGACAATGGATGGATGGATGGATGGATGGATGGATGGATAGAAGTTGTTAATTTACATCTGAAATCAAGAAAGACGTTTGATTGGAGGAAAATTTGTTTATTTAAAATTTGCCTTCATGGATATCAGTGGCAGAAAACCAGGGGTTGGTTCCAGTCATTATTATTCACCCCAAAGCCCTGACCCGATTAAAACGCTATTTGGATCAACTCTGAGAACAGTAATTACATTCAGATCAATTGTTGTTAGTAGATTATTTAAGAGAAAATGCCTAAAAAATATTATTTTTTTCACTTGATTGCATGTTGCTAACTGGATTAATGCCACTCTCCTGATCCCAGTGGCGTTTGTGGCGGATTTCACAAAGCAGACGTTTGAATCACCAAGCTTGAGGCAGCAGCAGAGGTCAAACCAAACGACAGGGAACTGATTCCTCCACACTCACTGGTGGCACACTTCCTCTACTTCTCTCTTGCTTTTGTTAATGGAGAGAAACACCACCAGACCTTTTGGTGGCAAATTTATTCAGAATCTTTACTAAACACACAGCAGAAAAATGTTAGTAGAATTACCGCATCATTAAATAAACAGAATTACAGGTTTAAATGTGTGACGCTACTATTAAAAATGTCCAAATTACTGGTTATGGTGCGCTGACGCTTGAATTAAACTGAAGTGCGCTGACGCTTGAATTAAACTGAAGCAGTCAGGCAAGTCTCTACCTCTTCCTCCTGGACCTCTCCCAGCAGGCCGAGCTGCAGAGGGGTAGAACAACTCATTATGATGGAGGTATCACCTCACACAGACACAGGAGCCAAAGTTTGATCAGAAATCTATTCTAACTCCAACCAAACTGGCTGACCTTAACTTATACGGCCTCAGTTCTTCTGCATGGTTTACCCCTGCTGCCCCTGGCAGGGTGTGGGTTAAATCTGTGGGGTACTTACCAAAATCTCACCCTGCGGTAATAGGAAGGGAATGAGATTAAAGCAGAGGGGAGTGGTAAAAAATCAAAGCCAAAATAAATGAGAAAGCAAGAAAGAGGAGACAAGAGACAGAGAAGAAAGAAGGTAAAGGGTGAAAGTTTCATTCATATGGGTAAAGAAGGAAAAAGGGAAGAATGGAAAAGGAAAAGAGGAGGGGGGGGGGGGGGGGTTGAAGGTGCAGCAAAGGAAATCCAGGAGGAGACCAGAGATGGATGTAAAGAGGAGAGAGATAAGAGAGACAGAGCAAGAGTTACATGCAATTAAAATCTCATTTACATCACAATTTGGTTACGGCAGTCTATTGCTTAGTTGATTGGTGTGCCATCCATGCGCTTTCTACCGTTTAAATAAACATGATGCTTGTGAGTTAACGTTTATGATCAAATATCTGTTGTGCTGGAACAGCAAGCCTGGGTCACATGCAGTACACAAATGAAAATATTATCAGCCATGAAGAGAAGCGCTCGTTTCAAAAAGCAGAAGGAACGGGGTTGAGAGGTCTTCTTTAAAATCACTAAGGTACCTCTCCTCTTACTGAACAAATCATAAATGGTAAACCCAATCGGGCTGGTCTGAAAACCCTCCATGACAGACTAAATATCAACATGAACAAAAACAGGATTTAAGACATTAGAGGAAAGAACAAACTAGAGTGCATCTGAGTAAAGATGATGGCTGGACCGTAAGAGAGAGGCTGGAGTGTTGATTAATAGACTACTGAGGTGCATTTGTAAAAAGATGGACAGGTGAGAGGAAGAGAGCGGGGTGCAAATACATACCTGGTTGGGCATGGCCCTCTTCTTGTTTGAAGCAATGTTTCTCTGCTGAGCGCTGTTTTTACACAAAGACAGACATTTCAAAGTAACGCCGACCAAACCTAATGAAGGGTTACTTCATTTTTCTAAATATTGCATCCACTCATGGTCATTTACTATAAAACGTATGAAGTGAATCTGAAAAGGCTGTAAATGTTGGAGGAGTCTCAGACACACTTACAAACAATAAGCCCTCACTCTTTCCTTTGTGCCCACCTGTTGTTGGCGTACCCTGGGGAGCTACCATCATCCAGCCTTCTGTAGTCTAGACTGAAAGTGATGTCATGAGAACCATTAAACAGCCCTGGCTGATCTCGGACATGTTGCCATGCAGAGGCAAGACATCAACCTGACACATGCTCACACAAGGGCTTGCTTTGTTATTCGGTCAAAACCAAAATCCACACAGTAGAGGAGCTAAAAGCAGCTAAAGGTTACTGTAACTGCTGCGCCAGAGAGTACACGAAACCAACCACACGCTCTAGACTCTTCAGATTTACCAAAAACAAATCGATCAATGCTGTGTTGTAGGCAAATTAGTTTCCAGAGCAAAGCAACTACAGATAAAACAAACAGAAAAACACTGAAGTGCTGCTTTTGGCCTTGGGTACAAGAAGCGTGCTTTTTAGTGACAGTCTGCAACACATGGGAACTCATTTTAATCACCCAACCAGGTTTCATTGTTCTTGTGTGGGTAAGGGTAGCCTCAATTCATGAACGGATTGAAAATGAATAAGTTACTAGAGTTTACTGGGTTGATAACTGTAGCATCCACAGAAAGACGGGTGCTTTGATGTGGCAGCATCACCAGCACCCCGTGCTAATTTACTACAACGCTCTGTAGGTTTGCAGTATGTGGGGCAATGGGTTCAAGTAGCGCATGAAGAGATGACAAAGAGTTCGTTTAATTTTAAATCCACAAATGCAGATTGAAGGCAATGCAAACTTGATGAGCAAAAAGTGGGATGACAGCAACAAGCTACGTGATGGACTGAAGCGTTTAGAGGAGGAAGGCTACTTACTTGGCGAAGCCTATGAAGTCTTCGTGGTTGGTGTTGATGTAGGACAACTCGATGTCAATCAGCAGCAGAATCTTAAAGGCAGAAAACAGTCATCAAATAGGGAGTCTGTACATTTACACAAGGCAATGCGATCGGACTGCAGGAGAGAGGTTGAGCTGAGAATATGACTTTTCTCTAAACAATATATTTTATTGAGGTAAACTGATGAACACACAAGTCTATCAGTCTTACTTATTTCATCGCTCATAAACATCTTATCTTAAAACTATAAACGTCTACACAGAGACGACCTGGTGATGGCAGCACAGAAAACATCTATCTACTCAACTGAAGCAGGAAGATGGAAAATGTGTTGATTTGCACAGCTGCTTTGTCTCAAGCAACCAGATAAGAGTCCAAGAAACTGGGAATCACCTACAAAGACTACTGCATAACTGAGCTCATTTCCTACGCAGAGCAGACTCTTATGAACGGTTTATTTAGATGGCTGGGAAGCACGAGGTCTGAGAAGTCTCTGGGAGAACTTGTATCTAATTTGTAATCCATAAACTCAAATTCATCTGGTGTTACATCTTGATTGTTCTCTCTGCTGACAACAGCAGACGAACACAAAAGATCTGATTAACAGTAGAAAATAATTCAGAGTGAACACCCCTAACCCTCAATGGAAAACCTTCATGAAGCTTGAAATTATATTACCCAGATCCATGAAAGGTGGATTACTAAAACAATTCAGCTGTTTTTTTTTCTTTTTAGTTAAAGACCAAGTTCACTGGGTTTTCAACACATCAACAGTAGTCTCTACTATAAATGAATGCCTTGTAAGTCGATCTCTGAGAAAAATACTCTAGAAGTGTGCTAGAAGAGGAGAGCTGAGCTTCAGATGGCAGGATTTGGAGTCGTATTTCCTGATACACGGACATCTCGCCTCTGATTGGATAACAGCAATGTGACTCTACCAATGACTTGCAATGCTGATGTTTTATCTCAACAAATAACACAAGCCTGAAAGAGTTCTGATGTGTGGGGGTGTTGTTAGTGCTAATGGTAACCCTAACTTTATTAAGTACTAATGTCACTGGACTTTTTTAATCTGAGTGTTTCCCCGTCTACTTTCGATTGGCGGCTAATGCAGGAAATTCACCAAAAAAAACAAAAATACATCTTTTTGTAGGATTTGTGATAAGGACTGTGCAGTGGTTAGAGCTGTTGCCTTGCAGCAAGCAGGTCCTGGGTTCGCTTCCCGGCCTGGGATCTTTCTGCATGGAGTTTGCGTGTTCTTCCTGTGCATGCGTGGGTTCTCTCCGGGTTCTCCGGCTTCCTCCCACAGTCCAAAAACATGACTGTTAGATTGATTGCTCTGTCTAAATTGTCCTTAGGTGTGTGTGTGTGTGTGTGTGTGTGTGTGTGTGTGTGTGTGTGTGTGTGTGTGTGTGTGTGTGTGTGTGATTGTTTGTCCTGTGTGTCTCTGGCTCTATGTCCAGGGTGTACTGATTGCCCATTGACCGCTGGAGATAGGCACCAGCCCAGGCCCCCCCCCCCCCCCCCCCCACACACACACACACACACACACACACACATGGACAAGCGGTTTCGGATGGATGTTTTTGTGATGAAAATCAGTTACACTGAGTTTTTCATGCAGGCTGAACATGAAAATAGTCTCCTACACCTATCTCCTGCATTAGCTTCTGATAGAAAATAGATGATGAAACTCTAGGATTTGAAACTCTTGACAGATCTACATCACACTGTGAATTAGCATCCATGGGCTCACCCATCTTGACTCACGACAGGAAACGCTGTTGTTTTAGTGTCCAGGAATCAGCAGAGAACGTCTCGATTAGTAGAAGCTAACTCTTAGCATTAACAACATCATCACAGAGAAAACTCCCTTCGGGCTTGTGTCATTTGTGGAAATAAATCATCAACGTTGAAAGTCAGTGGTAGAGTCATGTTGCCGTTATTCCATCTGGGGTCCAAATATCAGGAAATACGACTCCAAAACCTGCCGCATGAAGCTCTGCTGTGATGGGGGAAACTTTTGGCTCCTAGATATGGTGCCCCGGTATTTTCCTTACTGGATTATGTACACATGTAGACACAAATGACACACTTGTCAGATTACCCAGCTAATCACCTTTAACAAGTGAAATACTCTCAGCGTTTCCACCTTAAGGTCCACCATAGGAACTGGTCAAACACTTTCATGCACCTTCAATCAGCTGCAGAACAATTGTTGAAATTTAAGCAACACTGGTAAGTAAATAAATAAATAAATTTAAAATAAAAAGCTGCCAAAGACATTAGAAAACAGTTCTGGTTTTGACAAAAAAAAGGGAAAAGAAATGCAGATAATAAAATGGTTTGTGTCCAATAATAAAACACAAACCCTGGCATTGTCACTGGAATGATAAACCACCACATAGTTCCTGAGCACAGCCACAGCTGCAGCTCACAAGTGTGTGATAATGACTGATGGGACTTTAACTTTAAAGCAGTTACTTGGAGCAATCCAACGTAGAATTTTGAATTGTTTCACACCAATTGCAATCTACTGTTCAAATAAAAACACTAACAAATCATCTGGAATGTTCAGTCAGGTAAAAGCAAAAAAGGACATCATGGATTAATGGTTTCTGGCCAGAGGATCAGGGAGGAACTGCACACATTAATTAGCATCTATCGTTTTGGGTACCGTGAGTCCAAACGTAACAAGACTTATGAGTTCAGTAGATAAAAACTATTGAATTATCATCCTGATAACACACCTGATCCTTGGTCTTCCCTTCTCTCTCCCTGATATGGGTGGTGACGATCCTCTCCGTCTCCTCTCTCAGTCTGGGGTAGGAATTTAGCTGCAAGGCAATAACACAAAACTGCAGCATTGAACAGTCACAGACACAAACACACACAGGCAATGACATGGGAGCTTCAGCTTAATAAGACTTACCAAAATAATCACAGAAAACAGGAGTGAGAAGTGAGAATAAGTAGGAAACAAAGAAAAGAGTAAAAAAAAGGTCAAGTGACATTTCAATGTCACAAATGCAGGCAATAACACACACACACACACCTCTTCAAAGCTGCAGAGCCCTTAGCCACCTGCCTGGGATGAGTCTGGTAAGGATTTGATGATGTCAGGTTAAACATTAGTGTCGGTCCACACCATGCATGGATGTTCTTGTGTGCAGATGCCAATACATTAACCAGTCATCCCTAGCTGACGGTACAGGTCTGGTTAGAGATGATGGCGGACAGGCGGGAATGAAGCAGAGGAAACCCAAAAGAGAGCAAGAAGAAATGTTTGGCCCACTAGGTCTGTTATCTATCTATGCAGTTCCCCCTTCTGTCCACAAGATGGTAGTGGAGGACTGTTGCTATGGGAGTGCTTTTTAAACATGTCACCATGTCCACAGAGCCCACAAGCTGCTAGGATCATTCCTGTCACCCGTCACATGAATTTCCTCTGCATCTGAGCAGCAAACTGAATCGGCCTACCCTCTGGGGGCAGTGTGTGAGTGTCGCCTAGCTAAGCACAACTCAGACTGGCTCTGGCAGGAAGAGGGTGGAGTGTAGGGGTCGGGGAAATTATTTAACTTTGACCTGACTTTGAATTTTGATTTAGATGGGGAAAAAAATTATAGGAGCTGACTGGTGGAAATTCTGAGCTGTTCGTATATTTTTATAATTGGTTTATATGTAGATATTCACCAAAACATGTGGAAACTTCAAAGGAAACAAGATGATGCACACTTCGAAAGCAATGAGAACAAACATGTATGGCAGACATCATTGAGGTGAAAACTGCTCTCAAATGGCAGCGATATGAAAGGCCCCCTCTTGTTTTATGGCATCAATCCAGCATGTGTGTCCCTCTTTACCTTAACGGCACACTTCATGACGAGTGCGGCGAGTTCAGACACCACGAGATCCAGACATTTGAGGCTGGGCTTTTTGAGTTTGAGGATCTGCTTTTTGACAATGGTCTCAAAAGCCAGGTCCGGGGTGAAGAGCCCCGTTCTGAAAGATCATGGGATCAGTTTGCAATTCATGGTGGTGGCAGAAAGACGGGAGGGAAGGGAATTTTGAAAAACCAGGAAGGAAGAATAGAGGAAATAAAACAGAGAAGAAGTTTGCTCGGTTAGTCATTTATAGTTCTGAGTCAAATCAAACGGGAGGACAAGCCGCAGGTTTTCTACACTTTCTTTCTTAAAGACACAGTGTGTAATATTTTTACTTATTTACTATCAAATTCTGTGTATCTGTTCACAAACAGGTCCTTTTTCATGAATATGTCTCAAACATCTAAATATTCCCATTAGCCTGAAATTTGACATTTTTATAAACATGAACTGTCGTTGATGCTCCATGGTCATGCGCCATCCTGAAATGCTGTAGCTGTGTAGGGAGACTACTCAGTGGGCACCGTAGACGTGCTGGGCATGACAGCACTGAAGCGAGAAGACAGTATCTGACCCATTCTACATATATTCACAGGACATGAATCCGAGACACACTGAAGCAATAAATAAAACTTGCAAACAGTTGAAAGTAGGGCTGCAAAATTAATCGTAAATATATCGTTATCGCGATATCGGCATGCACAATATGCATATCGCAAAGAACAGATAAATATCGTAATGAATGGTCAGCACAAATGTTTGCTAAAAATTATGCATTCTGTCAAACAGAAGCATCATGTTTTTTTTTAACAAATCAAATAAAGCTCTTCACCCATTTGGCCAAATGGGTGGGTTCTCATAGGTTAGATGCCCGCCCCCGAAGTGGACGGTACTTGATTTTGATGGTTAGCAAACACCTGACTTTGCTTTGTTCTGCTCTTTTTGCGGATTCTGCTTTTCCCGGGATCCACTGATTACCTTTTCTTGTTCATTTTCTTTTTACCTTTCCTCACATCTTTTGCTTTTCTCATTTTTATGATTTTTTTTAATTATTTTTGTTCCTGAGTTTTATTTATCGCAAGTAATATTGTCATCGCAATATTAATTACCATTATCGCATATTGCAGGTTTTTCTAATATCGTGCAGCCCTAGTTGAAAGCTAGTGTGTGGTGTTTTCACACAGTCTTTATTTACCATACCGTACCGCTTTACTTGGATAGCACATTTCAAATTCTGCATGAGAGCAGACCAACAAACTCAGAACAATAAAACAAAGATGAAAAAACACTCAAAGCATAGATAAACAGCAAAACTGAACCAGATAACCAAAGTAAAACCACTAAAAGCACAGATAAGACAATAAAACATGGAAACTGTCCCAAAAGTTAAAAGCCAGCCCAGAAAGTGGGTTTTTAAACGAGATTTAAAAACCGCCAAAGAGGGAGCCTGCCTTACAGTAATAGGCAGTGCATTCAACAGCTGTGGGGAAGCATGGACAAATGCTCGCTCGCCCCGTGATTTATAGCACAGCACATCTGTGGAGTGCAAAGCAGGAGGTGATCCGCTAACTAAAGTCAAAAGCTTAAACTGTACCTGGAATACAACACGGAGTAAATGAAGGCGTGGAAGAACTGGGATGATGTGGCTACATCAACTTGTGTTCATCACCAGGCTGCTGCGTTCTGGACAACCTGCAGCCGATTTAATACTGAGCTAGGATTACCAGTGAGGAGTGCGTTCGCATAATCTAAGTGGGAGGTAATGAAAGCGTGAATAACTGATTCCAAATGCCTCTGCTTCAGAATAAGCCCAAGACGAGCGAGACGACATAACTGATAAAAGCAGGGCCTCACAACAGAGTTTATCTAAGAAACCATTGAGAGGTCGGCATCCAATGTTACCCTACGACTCGTTACTCACTGCTTGTGATTTAGGGTTATAGAATCAAGGGCAAAGTGAGAGGAAGAGGGATTTCAAGGATCAGAAACGATGGACTCAGATTTTAGCTTGTTTAATTTAAGAAAATTAGCAGTTAGCTGGGGGGGGGGGGGGGGGGGGGGGGGGGTCGGACTAGAACAGTACAAAGACAACAATGGAGGCCGGGTAGAGGGTCGCCGCATGCCGGACCTCACAGGAGGTTTTGATGCGTGTGGTCAACTGTAGCTGCAATACCTGCTCTAAACTGAGTGGCGCTAAAGAGTCAAAGGTTTTTACACACTGGGGCTTTAACAAAGCAGTCTCTTTAAGATTTGGTCATTAGGCTGGAGCTTTCAGCCTTCTCTTCATTTGCTGAATACGTGTAATGAGTTGTGAAACCAGCAGCATACCCAAGAGAAACCTGAGATGTTCAGTCCAAGAAACACCTCTTATTCACAACAACACGGCACATGTCACAACACTCCACAACACATATCATGGGGCTGGGCTGGGCAGAGGGGTAACTAAACATTTAAACAGTTCTCAAACAGCTAATGTTCTACGGTAGCTAACCCTTTGCCAAGCCCAATGCCCTGTGTCCCGGCCGGGTCGGGAGGTGATGGACCCTTGCAGTACCTTGTTGGTGCACTGCCTGACCGTGTTGATGAGCTCCTGAATGACCAGATCGATGCATTTGAGACAGGGTGTTTTCAGCTTAACTATCTGCTTTTTCACGATGACCTCAAACGCCAGGTCTGGAGTGAACAGCCCCGTTCTGAGGACACACAGAGAGACAGCGGCCAACACATGGAACAGTTAACAGACAGGTGTGACAGGCGACAAAAAATGATTCAACTCATAAAAACATCGACAATGAGACAACATGACTGAACAGAAATTTGAGAAAGATCACTAAAACAACAACAAAGAAGAAAAGATCAACAGAACAGCCAACACGGGTAAGAAATGGCAGGAGGAAAACAAAACAACACAAACACACTGGACAAAGATACAGATGATACAAAACCTGAAAAGGACAGAACACTGGTGGACAGACACAGAAAGGGAGTGGGTGGCTTATGTGTGAGAAGCCTGAAAAGCAACGCGAAGAGACAGACGTATAATTCACAAATAACAGATGACATTGTCTGAATACATCAGTCTGAATTAGTACTGTTGGTCTATGTCAAGTCTTTAATTCACAACCTTGAATTATAAAGTAGAACAAAAGCTCCAACAAAGGGAGGAAGGCCGTGACAAAAGAAGCATAACACAGGCATCTGTTACTTTTTCTCTTAAATGTTCTTTTGCAGCTTTTTCAGAGAACTTCACTTGCCTGACACCATGGACATTTTTGATTGCATGACTGATTTCCCTCCTCAGCTCCTTCTCATCAAACACAATCTGTGCAGCAAGAGAAACCACACCCATCCTTAATAAACTTCAGAGTGCATTCATCTTTATCCATTCAAACTCGCGGGGAAGAGTGATGTAAATATGGGCGTAAACCTTGACTAGCTCGAAGGGGAAGCGTTCGTGAAAGATTCGATTTATCCTGGCACCTCCTGACAGCTCATTGGTGTCCACCTGGTCCCCAGAGCCTTCGATACATTTTTCAAAGTCCACACCAAACTGCTGCACCATCCTGATTAGACACAGACAAACAATTTATGTTTAATCTTCCTGCAGAAGCATGCTTATAAAGTCCATTCACACATGATGCAATGGTTGTATATGCATCTCTTCAGAGATTGTTGTGAAACCAGCTTGTTTTATGCTTTCAATCCGTGGGTGATCAATGTTTAATTAAATAATCTCCCTTTCCTCTAACCAGGGTATCTGCAGGTTTAAGGGAGCCAAATTTAAGACTTTTTAAGACCTTTTTAAGGCAACTTTGACCAAATTTAAGCTATAATTTCCGGCTATTGCCTGGAACCGGTGCTAACCACGTCGCAAACGTGGGATTAGCCATCCAGTTACCATTACACTTGCACTTCCCCATGGCGCAAGCTCCCACTAGCTTAACCAGCTAATGTGCTCATCTAAAAATAGCCCCCTTTAACAACCAACTGAATGTGTACGGTTCCGCTTACGCCAACATCATACACAAAAAAAAGCTGAACACTAACTAGAAATTCACGAAAATTTTATAGTAATAAAATAATCTTGTTTATTGGGTCTTTGGTCATTTAAGACCTTTGAAAACTGTATTTAAGGATTATTTGTCATTTTTAAGGATTTTTAAGGCCTTATATTTGGGAAAGCCACTTTAAGACTTTTTAAGAACCCGCGGATACCCTGTCTAACACAGGAGCTAAGATGTTGCAGCCCAGTTAACTGCGGCCCAACAATGCGTTATGCAAACCCAAAGGTGACATTAGGCTCAAGCTGCTGCATTAACTAATGTTTGTAGCAAACGGAACATGCAGAAATAATTATTTGCACTCACTGCAACAATGCTTTTGTCTTACGAGTTGGATCATCTGGACGGAAATTTTTATACTCTTCCACCTCCTTTTCCAGGGAGAGAAGCTGACTCTGCAGCTTGCTGCGCAGACCAGGAAGGGTATCCCTGATGTGATTGGTCAGTTGCTATAGACAGGCAGCAGATTTTAGATCATTTGATGAGGAGCAAATGGCAATCTAACATTTAAACAAACAAAAATGATAATACTGACTAATGCAGACCTGGTTAAGTGTCCTTTGTAGGTGTGATGTGCCCATTCGGTCTGCCATGTGTCTGTAGGCAGGGTGTGAAAGGAAGAACTTCCTCTCTGCAGCCAGAGCAGCACGGATGTCCTTCTTTCCATCGATATCCTTTTGGCTCCTGTTCACCACACCGATGTAACCTAAACAAAAACGGCTGCTCTAGGTGTGAGGCTTACAGAGTGTAACATGTCTGTCTGCGGGTGTTGTGTGTGGCACTCACCTCTTCGCAGTGGCAGCAGTTTATTTTCAAGGATATCTTTTGCATCTGTGCCTTCGTCCATCAGGTCCAGTTTTGTTATGACACCAATGGTACGCAGACCTGAACAGATTAGCCAACAGCAGCTGGAATACTTCTATCCTAAGTCTCCTACCTAACGTTGATGTTAAAATTAATACTCAAAAGGCTGACATCTGGAGGTTTTCTAAAAGTGGTCAACATTTCCTAGCGGCGTTAGAGCTTGGCCTGAGGTAAATGACAACAACACAGCCATAGCTAAATAAATGAGATGCAGTAGTAAAATATCAACCCAATACAAATGTTCCTGACAACATACGGTTCATAAGCCTGATATCTGACCCTTGATTGATTTGTTTACCTTGTGGGTCAACCTCCTTGGCAATCTTCAAAGCATCTGAGTTAGCCAGATCAGTATTGGCAGGAGTGACTGCTAGGATCAAACAGCTCTCCTTGGTGATGAACTGCAGCAGCATGTCTCTGATTTGATGCTCGATGTCCGGCGGCTGATCTCCTACAGCAACCTTAGTCATGCCTGGGAGGTCGATCAGGGTCAGGTTCAATACTATTGGGAGTTAATAAGAGACAAAAAACATGAATGTTTAATGAGCAGGAAAAATAGTCATTGGTCAACCCAACGAATATGGGCAGTGGAGGGCGACGTCGTCCTCTACCGCCCACAGAAAACAGCGACGGAAGCGTCACCAAACACGTGTGACGCTCTGGCGGAGGCGATAGAGACCAGAGCCAAAACCGTCAGGCAGAAAGGCAAAAACAAAGCTTTTACCACTCTGCATATATAAGAACCAAAAAGTCAGGTTTGTTGAATGCAAACTGAAGTTTTGGTGTTGCGCTTTTCCCTAATATTCTTTTTCACGTCGTCACAAAGTTTTAGTTCATGTTGGCCTTTTGGAACCATCTCGGTAATATAAATTAAGCATTTGTAATTAAACAGTTACAGAAAACATTGAAAGTATCTTATTTCTCCACAGAACATCAAACGACAAATGTTTTAGTATCAGTAATATTTAACTATTAAAGTTATCCTCATTTTGAAGTATCGAGGAAAAACTTTTGTCCCAAATGAAAAAGTATCCATCTTAACACAACATGCTTTGAGTATAGTATGGTGAAATTTACTATTTATTACTGGAAACAAATGAATAAAAGGAAAAAATATGTTGTTAATGTTATTCAGTCCACTTTTGACACTTTTTCTGTGTTGTTTATTATATGGTATAAAACTAGAACCACAACCAACAACAGGCATCTGTTTTTTTTATTTTTTGTTGTTGTATTAAATGAGATTTAATGAAAGATATCTGAACTGAGGAAATGTTCTAGAATTAATTCCAGTACATCTTGGGAATTTTAAAATACAAACCAATTCCTTAGAATAAACTAGGTCAAATAAACCTTTTATATATATTATATTGTAATGGTGACAAGATACCAGAAGTGAACATACTGTATAAATAACATTTTGTTTCAAATCTCTTCACTCTTACTCATCTTACCAAGTGACCTGACTTAGAACCAAAAACACAAATAAGTGAATGATTAGTGATTATGAATGACTGTGTCCACATGACGTGTGTTCATTACCATTTGGGGAATAGACCCTCAAGTTGATGGGAATAGGAGAAATGCCTTTATTGGATCCAGTGATTCTGTCGGTTTCTGCCTCGATTTCCGCCCGGACTTCATCAAAATCCACAAACTTCTTTCCTTTGCAGTGCAGGAATTCAGCATATTCTACACAAAGGGGCAGAGCGGAGTGCACAAGAGGTGAGTGAAGATGGAGGGAATGAAAGAGAAAGAGCAGTGAACAACAGAAAGCTAAATTAAATTCAAGAGATGAAAGTAGCAAGCCGTGTGCCTGGCTTGAGGCGCTGAGACGGAGACACCATATGCGGGGCAATGATGAAAGGAAATTGGGATGTTTGTGTGTACAGGACAGACGCACTCACCTGCTATATTATTCACCAGCTGCAAAATGAGAGGTCTGCGGGTAACAATACCTGATCCCCGAGGAAGAAAGTCCCTGAGTGTGAGAGAAACAAACGAGACAAAGAAAATAAATAAATTACATAAATATACACCAGAAATATGAAGGTTAAAAAGGATGAAAAAAAAAACTGAATACAAGAAAAACATTGGATGGATGAAATAGGGCATGTAGAGCAACACAAACAAAGAGTGAAAGGAAAAAGTCTGACAGACGAACGACATTCAATTATTGCATTCAAAGTCCACTTCCTCGCTAGTGGCTTCTAGTAAACGGAAAAGGAGAAAGAACTGCATGCTTTAACTGGTCAAAACAACGAATCCAACGTGGATGTCACTTGTTGAATAATTAGAAACCATAAGCACAAACATCTGCTAAAATGTGAAACTCCATCCTCAAACAGAATTCACACGTTAAGTTTGATTTCTTTTTTAATTTGAACATGTCCATAATGAACCAAACGGACCACGACTTGGATAGCTATATTTAATAAGTTATCAAGAGCATCACAGGCTGTTACGCAAACATCTAAACACTTTGACTCGAACCGAGTTGATCATTGTGAGGGGCTGTATGTCCAACAGGAGTAGACCGATATGTCTGGTCAATATTTACCCTTTTTTCAATATCGGCATTAACCAACTAGGGCTGGGCGATACGGCCCAAAACAAAATCTCTGATGATTTTTAAAAAATTCGATTTACGATTTATTTCCGATCCTCTCTCCCCCTTAATTATTAAGAATAGCAACAAGTACAAATGGAAGGCACCTTAAAGCCAGTTTGGTTTTTATTTAATCACAAGCAAGACAAATGTAACCCTCGTTTCTGAGATGAATAATGAATAAATGAACATCCTGTTGGAATAAAACTGCCACGCTCCACATCCGTCACAGCAAACCCAAACAAGTTCCAAACAACGGATGATTTGTTTCCTTTCTTAGGAACAAACTTCCCACTCTCACTGGTGGCCATGGAGTCAAATGTGATTGTGAAGCCCTCTGTGTCGGAGCGTCTCTGTTACACGTGGAGAACTACATCGCCGTTAGTAAAGTGTTGTGGAGATAAAGTAAACAATGCTGATTTAGCCACTGGCTGGCGGACGAGTGGTGGAGCGTGTTGGGAGATACGGCAGGCTGCAGGAAGAGAGGAGACTTGAGTAGAAGGACTTTGGAACGGACACGTTGGGACCGGGTCGGGAGTTCTGGTACTAGGAAAAGACGGATGAACAACTTGAGGCGAGTTTGGAAGTCAGAGACACTAATCCGAGGCTGGCGTCCAACTAATAAACTAATAGCAGGCGGGGGTCTGAACATATGCGGCTTCCTTGTGTTGGACATGATGAGGAACTGACAAATTTTATGTCTTTTGATTTACTAGTTTTTTATTCAAACTAACAAGTACAGCAACGGTGTAGCTATTCTTTTCCATTTCTTAGTTGAATCATCAGACTCAATGCTTCCAGGGCGCCCTGCTGCCCTCTGCTGGTTCTTTCAGGTTACAGTCATTGTCCAAACGGTAATGTGGTGCTCGTTTGTCCCTAAACAGCTACTGTACTTTAAGATGGTGGATGACCATGGAGCGTCGACCACAGTTTATGTATATAAAAATGTATAATTTCAAGTTGAGAGGAATATTTAGAATTGATGTTGGTGAGAAATGTTAGTGAAAAGGGACACATTAGTGAACTGGAAACACAGGATTTGATAGAAAACTGGTAAAAATATCACATACTGGGCCTTTAAGGAATAGTATAAAGTGGCCAAGGCTGCACTAAATATTTTCTAGGAATTTTTATATTTTTTTAGTTATCGATAGGCCAATTAGATTTTTTTTGTAATCTATATGCTTTTTTTTCTTTATCATTCAGCCCTATAACCAACACAGAACAAATTTAACAAAGAGATTCCAAATGAATTTTATCCATAATAATTTATAACGAAGTGTTGGGTTAAGTAAAAAGAACAGCACAAAAGGTGGAACTCTAAAATGCAGAAGGGCAGCACCTGAGCTGCTTATGGGAAGCACACAACAAAGACTAGTTATGCTTCTCTGCAACAGACAGGCAATGAGTCGCGGCTGAAAAAATTGTAAACCATATATTGAAAAACTGCACATTTTAAAACAGAACAGAGAGCCAAGGGAGACTGGTGTTTCAAAAGGTGAATCTCTTCTGCGGAGCAAGGCACCTCTGTGACTCTGTTGAAGCTTTGATTGCTTTCTGCTGCTTTAGTTCAGCAAGTTGAGCATCGTCGAAACCCAGGTACACACATTAGTTTGTTCAGGATTATAGCAACGACTGGTCTCAGTGTTCTCAGCGTTGCTGTCAAGAGTGTCAACTGCTTTTAATGACAAGCTTTCATTAGCTGCCCAAAGCGCCATCATTTCTAATGTTTCACTTAGAACATTCTCCTAAAACCATTTTAATGGCAATTTTAAATGGAAAATGACCAGAGTGAAGCTGGAAAGTTGGTTGCTTGTGGCGACGCTGTTCGTCTTTACCATGTAAGATGCAGAGCCGTCAGGCTGACGGTTTGTGGGAGATGATTTAGATGCATTCTTTTATGGAAAGAAGGACGCACGCAGAGGGAAAGTCAGGAAGCCAGACAACGAAAGACCCGTGTAACTAAAGTTACTAAAGTGAAAACAGTCAAAACGACTACTTTGGCAGTTCTAGTGTAGTAACACTGAACCGTTTTATGACAGGATTGAATTATAATTTTTCTGGCAGAAATTAAGACTTCAATTCAATTCACAAATTTCTTTAACTCAAGCTTTAGCTCAATATTAATGTACAGCAGTACCTCAGGAGGTAGAGCGGGTTGTCCAGTAATCGGAAGGTTGTAGGTTCAATCTCGGCTCTGACCAGAGAGTTCTGATGTTGTGTCTTTTGGCAAGACACTAAACCCACCTTGCCTACTAGTGGTGGTTGGAGGGGCTGGTGGTACCAGTGTTCGACAGGCCTCGCTTCTGTCAGTGCACTCTGGGGCAGCTGTGGCTACAATGTAGCCTATCACGAACATCCTTGTAGCCAAGTTGATTAACCTGAACCTCCCCCCTACCACCTGTGGCTGGATCAAAGATTTCCTCACCAATCGCCCACAGGCTGTCAGGTTTGGTGACAAGCGGTCATCCACTCTGATGCTCAGCACTGGTTCCCCTCAGGGCTGTGTGCTAAGCCCCCTGCTGTTCACCATCTACACCCATGACTGCATTCCTATTCATCGCTCTAATAAGATCATTAAGTTTGCAGATGACACCACTCTTGTAGGTCTTATCCATAACAACGATGACGCAGCATACAGAGATGAGGTTTGCCATTTATCAGAATGGTGTGATGATCATAACCTCTCTCTTAACATCAAGAAGACCAAGGAGATGGTTATTGACTTCCGAAGGAGTAAGGATGCCCCCCGCCCTGTCTGCATTAAAGGAGCTGAGGTGGAGAGAGTTCCCTCCTTTAAGTTTCTCGGGATTTACATCTCTGAGGATCTGTCATGGACAATCAATACCACTGCCTTGGTCAAAAAAGCACAACAGCGGCTGCACTTCTTGAGAGTCCTGAAGTGGAACAGGCTGCAGACCAACCTCTTGGTGTCTTTTTATCGAGCAGTCATTGAGAGCATGATGACTTACGCTATCCCTGTGTGGTACGCGGGGTGCACAGTAGCTGATAAAAACAGATACCAGAGGGTCATTAGAGCGGCGGAAAAGGTGATTGGATGCACCCTTCCCTCCTTGGACACTATCGCCCTGCAGAGGTGTCTCACTAGAGCAAGGACCATCTCCAGGGACATTTACCACCCAAACCACTACCTTTTTGCCATGCTGCCCTCTGGGAAAAGGTTCAGATCCCTCAGCTGCAGGACCGACAGACTGAGGAAGAGTTTCTTTCCCTGGGCTATTAGAACCCTGAATGGACAGAAAAATCAACCCTATTGATATTATTTATTGTATTTTTTAATGTTTTTGTTTTTTTATTGCATGGTGCATATTGTACTTGTTTTAGCTATTTTTCTTAGTATTTTTAGCGGATGCCTAATGTGGAGCTCTAGGAAATTTCGTTGAATGTGCAATCATTTAATGACAATAAAGGATATCTAATCTAATCTAATCTAATCTAATCACCACCAGTGTGTGAATGGGTGGATGAACGATTGCGTTATGAAGCACCTTGGGGGGTTGTAGAACCCTAAGAAGGTGCTTTCCAAATACAGGCCATTTACAGTAACATTTACCAACATGACAGGAAATGATATCCTAGATTGGTTAGCCCTAGTTTAAATTTATCGAGTTGGACTTTCATCCCAAACAGCCATGTAATTTTATTGTTTAGATCCGTTGCAGTATTATAACCTTGGGTTCACTTTTTTTTCAATGACTTACTAAAGTAACAGGAGCAGCAGGTCGGCTTAATAAAAGACCATGTTTGAGCTGCTGCACAGGCCAGACATGGGCATGTTATAATGGGTAAGCACGTGTTGCTGCCTGGGCAGCATGGCAAAGTTGGGAGAAACACAAACAAACTGTATAAGTCACACTGACATAACACCAGTAGACAAAGGAGCGTAGGGATAAGGGAACTGATACACACATTATTTTCAATATTAATGTAATAACAAAAAATTATTTAGTTGTAGCTTTATTTTTGGTCAAAGGTATTTTTATACCAGCTTTTTAACTGGCTCAGTGGCATAGTGGTATGAGTGTCCTGAGAAAGTGAGATCATGGGTTCAAATCCCAGTCAGGTCATACCAAAGACTTTAAAACAGGGACCAGTCCATCCCCGCTTGACACTCAACTTTAAGCGGTTGGACTGGGAGGGTTCAACGACCAAATATTTCCCAAGCGCAGCCACTGCTGCAGCTCACCGCTCCACCAGGTAATGGGTCAAATGCAGAGATGTCATTTGACCAGTGTGTGATGACTAATGGGACTACTCTGTCAGACATCACTGTTGTTTAAGTATAATGTCTCAATTGCTTATTGGTCGTTCACATTATTCAAATAATGATGAAGTCCACTAGCATGTTTTTGGTATGAAACCAGTAGTTTCTGTAAAACCAAGTGTTTAAGCCAAAATATTTGTATCATATTTTATTAAACTTAAATCATTTAAATAAAATTTGAGTCATTAAAATTTTTTCTGTAAAAATACTAAATTGTCACAAACAGGGGAGGAGATGGGGTAGATGCATCAAGATGATTCATCGTAACCCACTGAATCATGAGAGCCCCTAGACTCCCAAAGCATGCAATTTAGACTATATAATAAATAAATACACACACGCTTTAAAGTTATCAAAACCATGGCTGGGTTTGTGCCAGTGGTTAGGTTTGTGCTGTAAAGCCGGCCACTATTAGAGACTGGCCTTTATTTACCCCCACTGATAGCAAGACTGGCTAATGTAGGAGACCAGGCCGGTAATAGAATACAGGCCAATATCAGAGGACTTACGGTAATTCAATTTGAGGGCTTTTTTTATATTTAAAACTACCGAATGTATCTATCTGATTGTAGGGTTGTCACGGTAACCAGTGTAGAGGTAAACCCCGGTAAAAAAGTTGACAATAATAACCGTCTTGTTTTTTTTAAATAATATATTATCTCGGTGGGTTTACCGTGGCTGCGGTGTAGGCGTGGTGACCCTTACCAGCCACCATATCATCTGCTGAAGTTGCCGGCGGCACATGCGCACTTTGTTGTTTACAACCAAAACTTTCTTGAAGCTAAAGCTGAAATAATGGCCAAAGGAGGAGACGGCAGCGCTCAGGACATTCATTATCCCTCAAAGAAGACAAAGTCGGAAGTACGGGCATCTTTTGGATATTTGAAGAATGCCGAGGGAGAGTTGATAGAAGACGGCTATCCTGTTTGCAGCACGTGCAGAAAAAGTGTCTGTGAAAGGCAGCAACGCTTCAAATCTCATGACACATCTGCGTGACCATCACCCACAACTCTACAGTCAACGCAAGGCAAGTTAACATTAGCGTTTTAGCTAAAATGCGTGATCCGAGGATTTGGGTTGAGGGAGAATGCAACGAGTCGCTATATAAAGCAGCCGCAGCGCCGCTACCTGCATATAAACCGTGTCGCGGACACCGCCATGTTGAAATGACGCTATGCATTACGGGGCTCCCAGGGGCAGATAAGAGTTGGTCTCTCTCTGAGAATAATTATGAATTTAACAATGATTACTGCCTGATGACATTTTCCCACATCTGCAAAGCTCACTGGAAGGACACAAACTGAGGACAATATTTCCTGATATAGGGTTTATTACTCAAGTAAGGGTAAAAAAGTATCTGATTAGAAGGCTACTTGAGTACTGAGTATCATCTGATCTAATATTTTTAAAATGATGACATCAAACAGACAAAAAATAAGTTATAGGCAAATATTGGTATTTTAAAGACTAAAGGGGAAAAATGTAAACAAATAAACAACATAATTACAAAATATCACATTTTAGGCAAAATTTAGATATAAACTGAGGACAATATTTTCCTGATATACAGGGTTTATTTAGTTGTCTGACAAATGTAACACGTTTAAAAAAATAACGTGATAAAACCGAAAACCGTGATAATTTTGGTCACAATAACTGTGAGGTTACATTTTCACACCGTGACAACCCTATCTGATTGTTGTTATAATAATAAAAAACAATTTATATACATGATACTCTGATGGCGAAGGCAAAAACGTTCACTTTTGATTTTGAACCTGGTCAGGTTGTTGAACTGCATAAACAGTTTCTTACAGTGATTCATTGCAGCTGTGGTACACTGCAGTAAGACATTCATTTTGAATTATTTTAAGTGACCTTGAGGTTTATGGAACAGAAAAGTCATCAAGACACTTGACAATCCTTGACCGGACTGTTACTGGGTAAGACTGCAACCCCAAAACCATCCAATCACATCTGAGATTTAAGGGCTTCAAAAAAAAAGAAGAAAAAAAAAAGAAATAACTTCTTCTTTTTCTCCTTGAATGCCACAGAACTGACAGTTTGGACTGTGCAACAAAACATGGGGCATTGAAAGGCAGAAGAGAGTTTTGTTTCTCTGATGAGACGAAATTGAACCTCGACTTTACTGGCATGACAAGCAGATCCCACCTGTGACGTTTTCTACAAGCCACAGAGAATGGTCGCCATAATGGTCTGAGGTGCTTTTTCACTCAGTGCAACAATTCGTCTTTAAGAGGTGCAGGGGCATCAAACGGCCGCTGGCTATGTCCAGATGTTGCAGAGAACATCCCTCATGGCTGCAAGCACTTGTCTGTGTGGTAACAACTGGGTTCTTCAACAGGACAATGCCCTCAGGACAGGGACACTTCACCCTCATTGCCTACTGGTGGTCTGAGAGACCGCTGGTGCCTGTGTACAGCAGCCTCGCCTCAGGGCAGCTATGGCTACGGTATAGCTCATCACCACCAGCATGTGAATGTCTGTGTGAATGACTGAGACTGATTTGGACTTCCTTGATTGGTAGCATAAAATAAAAAAATAAAAATAAAAAAAATACAATAAAATCAAATCAAATTAAATAAAGTAAAATAAAATAAAATGTTACCACCTCAGGGAACGTAGGACTCTAGAAGGCCATTTCACTGAAATTGTTACATCATGATGATATTCTCTGGGACTGGTGGAATAATCACACCTTTTATAAAAAAAAAGTTAAGAACCAGGACAGATCTGAACCAGCACTGGACCTACTTCAGTGAAAAAACCTGGTCTGTCGAACCCAGGCACTACAAAAATACAACATCTGGTGGACATCACCCTTCCCAGGGATGATGTGATGCCAGCAAGGCTGATGATGGCCCTAACCCGCATGTTCCTCTTGCTTCTGTCTAATCAACATAAACCTACAAACCTAAAAAAGGAAAACAGCAACACTTCTCAGTGATATTTTTGCTAGTTATAAATTAAGAAACAAAAATAATACCCAGCACCACAAACAGCTTCTTCCTATATATAGACAGTAATTATGGAGCCAAACAGAAGAGAGCATACTGGATGGTACCCAGTACAAAATCCACAGATCAGCAAAAGCCCACAGGTCTGCAGTTCAGCAGCCCTGATGTTGTGTCATGTGCAAAATGTGGAGCATGCAGACATTTGTCCCATGGAGGCCAAAACAGAACATCATGGGTGATGTTTGTCAGGAAGAATGATGTGGATTATGTGGACAATAGTAAATTTGAACAGTAATAATGGGGAGAAAATAAATTATATTCCAGAAATATTAATTCAGGTTTTAAGTAATGAAATTATTTTGTGCTGGGTTAGTGGCCAAAAATAAACATACCTACACTTAAAACACAACAAATAATTCTTAATTTTTAATTGATTAAATAATAAAAACAACTAAATGTTAGCGGATTTGCATCCAAATCGCAATTATTTATAAAGATTCTGAATTGATCCTGTCCGAAAGCCCCTAAAGGAGTTGGCCAAAGGCTAAATGTCATTGAATGGCATGTGTAAAACTGTATTAAAACCTGTTTTTAAATGGCGCTCTCAAAACAGAAGATAGCTTCCCGACTGAGTCTGAAGTAGCTGACGAAGTCACGCCGGTAACTCCCTACAAACACTAGTGTGAGCGGTAGCAGAGCGACTGTGCTTCTGCATTAGCATTACAGCAGACGGCAGTGTGTCATCAGTCAGACGTAGCGTCTGAAACCTCTGCTAGTCAGTCTGATTTTGTTCTCTAGAATACGCCGACAAGACTGAATAAATTAACAAATATTAAAGTTGAAACATTCACAACATGAAAGGAAGGGCCCGCTTCATTAAACGTCACCTGAAAACACCTAAATGGTAGAATAAAGAATTTTCTAGAGGTGCATTCTCTGTTAAAAGACAAAGAACTACTGTTTTCACAGAATTGGATAAAACTCAATTACAGATTAAAAAAGAATCAAGAGGCCAGAATTCTATTTTTGATGTGCTTTAAATGATTGACGAGGCTCAGCAGATTGTGTGTCATTTCATGAATTATTTAGAGCCAAGAGCACCAGTCTGCGTGCCTTTCTCCCTCCAAGAAAGCTAAATCAGAAGAGAATAGGACCGTCTGCCCCTACCAGCTCTTATAGCCCAAAGGAGCCACAGCTCACAGCTGATCCTCATTTTAGAGGCTTCAAACATGGGAACCAACGTGTGAACTTATGAGGTCATAGTAAACTCAAGGAGGGGCACATTAAACAAAAACGTGTTTGTGGGTGGACAAGGCCTTTTCTATGGGTTCTTAGAGTGGCAAAGAACATAATTATGGTTACCCGCGTTCCCACATCAGTCTGTCACTGTTACCAAGAGGAAACCCCAGGCAGCAAAGCCTCTCCAAGCACCAGCCTCATGGAAAATCCCGACAAACACTAAAACTGCTGTTTGGATGGCTTCCTCACACAAACATAGGCCGATTTCAGATCCATTTTTCTTATATGTCCTTTGCTATTAGGCCAGAGTTAAGTGGTAGTAGCAAGCACAAATATCACATATGTTTAATGTTAAAATAGCTTGTGTTTTTAATGATACAGCATGAAACTAAAGCTAGCTGCCACACATGTATCCAACAAAAAAGGCCTAAATCTATGACAGTGGTTCCAGGTCATCATAAACAGTTAGGTTTTCTGTAGTTGAGCGTTTGCTGCTAATCTGATCAGGTATCTCCACCCAAACCAGCCTGAGGCGATAAAGATAACTAAACTGCCTGCTGGGACAATAAAATGACAGAACAGCACAACAAACAATAAAAAAAGTGATCTACATTGTTAGAATGTGTATGTATTATGGTCTATTTTCTCATCAGATTTATTTTCATGAAATGATCTCGTAGCTTTTTTCCACCTGTGGATTTCTCACAACGGCCGACCGATATATTGGGCAGATATATTACATTTTTTTTCCTATATCAGCCGCACTTGTGTGGCCAACTGCCGCCATGGATCTAGCATAGAACATTCCTTTTACTTACATAGGTTTATGCTAAGCTAAAGCAAAACTTACTGCTTCCAGATCAGGAGAATGACTGAACTAGTTCACTACCAAATCCTTTTTCTCACTTATCTAACTCTGGGAAATCTAACAACAGACAAAATGTTACTTCTGAGTGGAATTTCCCTTTAGGTTTGGTGTTTAATGTTTGCACAATTTTTATGTATAATTTAGATTGTATTTTTCACTACAATGTGGTAGTGTGCTTTACTTAGTGATTTTCTTTTACATTAAGATCCTACCTCAACCAGCCACCATTATTCAGGTTACTGTTTGGTTTTCTTTATTTTAAACACTTAAAAAAACTTTAATCTGTTTTATTTTCTATTGTTCTGAAACCGTTTGCACATTGTAAATGTTTTGAGTTTGTTATATAACCCATATGTTTTAGAAAACATATCGGTCGGCCTTTATTTCTCACCAACTGTAACATGAATTTCCCTTTGTGTGTATTTGTTTATTTATAAGCAATAGAACTACAAAGCATCAGATATAAAAGCTGGACCTGAGAGCGAAAACAGTATTTTATTAGGTAAACTGACATGGTTTGACACAATGCATTGGGCCTTACAATACTTGCTCCTCATCAAAGAGAGACTGCACACCATCAGAAAATGTAACTCCACCCCTAGTCAAGATTTGAAAAATGCCATGAAAGTGGGCATTGTCAGGAGGCACAGCATGGCCAAGTGTGGGGAATTTCCATCCTGGGAGGGAGGGGGAGTGGGAGGAGACTGTACCAATGACGTGAAATTGTTCCAGCCCCAGCCAATCACAAGTTTAAAATGCAGTAGCCGCTGTTCTGCCACAGGGGGCAGCACTAAGATGTTTTTAGACCTAAATTCTACATTTAATCACGTCTACACAAGCATGTCAGAAAATGCACAGAAACAGAAAGATTGCATTTGTAAAGACCCAATTATACAGTTTATGAGCAAAAATAAGTTATTTGGGGGTTTAGTTACTCTTTAAGTAAACATGATGCATGCAAAATCTAAAGGACAACCCTAACAACTAGTGGCATGAATCTTCACTAGTCTCATTATTCAATTCAGTTACTATCATCGTGTCAACAATTACATTTAATTCAAGTCGATATCTTGATGCATCATGATTAATTCATATGGGTTGATTTTCATTAATGAATACAAGATGTCAGGTATTTGTTTTTTAAACAAAAGCATGTCAGACACAACATGCCATTCAGCTAAAAGCTCTTCAACCACAACAGTATTCAGGACAACATAAAACTGCTGAATGTTTTAAACATTTACAGGATTATACAAATAAAAATAAACTCTTGTTTCCTCATTCAACAGTCACCTCTCAGGTTGTGGGGGAAACATGCAGATGCTAACAGAGTCTTTAAAAATACTGAAAACTTACAGGACATGTCCAGTTCCTGCTATCGGTTTTGGCCACAGAAAAAAAACGGCATCCATCAGCCTCTAACAACACACTACAATTTCACATGTCTATTATGCTACGGAGTCAGAATGATTTAGTTCACCTAGATCTAAAAGTATGCAAGTCATTCAGAGATAATGAAATGGTAATCTGTAACAAACGTTAATCACTAAAACTTCAGTCCCAGCTAAAAACCCAGGGCTGGAAAAGTATTTAGATAACAAAGAAATTGTATAGCAATAACTTCTTCACTGGATTCAAGCAAGAAATACATCTTAGCAGCATCAAAAATGCTGATAGTAGAACATTACTTCTTAAATAAATATGCTCATCTGACAAATGCATAACTTATCTATGAAGTTCAAAAGGAGAGAAGGTGAAACAATAGACACATTTGCACCCTGTGTCAGGATAATACATTTGACCTATTGTCAGAAATGTATGTCATCATTTTTCTACTTTTTTCTTTTATCATTGGCACTGCAGAAAGTAAATGAGTTTATTATCCTTTATGTGGATTCAGACACTTCCCTTTGCTCTCATCGTGCACCACAATAAAGAAATGAAAACTCAGCCACAAACAGAACGACAGAGCAGCTTTACTTGAAATAAAAGCCCACTGCTCATGATCTGTTGTCAACATAAATCACCTACTGAATGATCCTACTACTATAACAAAGCATAGAAACAAAACAAGGCGCAAGACAGTGCATTTAGGCATTGCCACCTCTTGGATTCAAGCACAACCTTCCATCAACAACAATTCTAGGGTGTGGCTGTTGCTATTGTGGTGCAGCACCACCCCAAAGGTATGACTTCGATTTGTAATGCTCTTCCTGTCTGTTCTCAACGTCAGCTGCGTGGCGCTTCAACGACACTGCTCTGGGTTTTTCACTGCTAGTGCACTTCACACAAAGAGTCTAATCAGAGTAACATTAAGCAGATGGATCAATTTTAGATCTGCAAAAAGGCAGACAACAGGGCATCTGTTAAAAAGTGCAACCCCATCAAGGTAAATGCTGCTGGTGTCACTAATGTGGTCTCAAAATAGAAAACCCCACTTATGTAAATGAATGTACACCAAGCACGATCTGTCCGATGATACGAACATGCCAAGAAGCAGCTACAACATGCTCTCTTCAGTCCGTTTATGGTTTTATAATACAGGGTGGACTTAGCGTGTGTAACAGGTGGGTGGGGTTAAAAAGTCAGTGTCAGTCAACGCGGTGGAAACCTGTTCAACAAGTTGCTTTAGACCAAGCTTGTTTTGTCTCATGACAGGCACACAGTGCTTGTGAGGTAGAGGTCAAAAGGACCAACTTTCTGAGGATGACAGCCGAGCTTCTGGGGAGCAGGTACACCAGCTGACTTCACCATTTAAACAAAGAAGAGTACAAATACAATCCATTTCCCTAAACTCTAAGCTTTAACCAAAACTGGCCCGAATGGGGAACACAGTATAGGAAGTAGTGTCTGTTGCAGATGTGTGACAAAACAAGTTCACTGTGATGGCGTAACTTTCTGCGCTCAATGTTGAAAGTCACACTATAATAATAAATTAAAACACGCATAAACCCTCTGAGAATAAAGAAACCAACATCTAATGAACGCCTGTATTTATCCATAAAGCTGACACTTCCAAACCTCAAAGGAAAAAATATTCAAAAACGATCAACAATAGGATAAGGTTGAACTCCAGCAGTCAGCTATGAAAACAAACAAAACAGGAAATGCGAATGTTGTTTTCCGGTAGTTTGAGTGTCTATTGTATTTGTAAACTGAAAAGAATACAAATACCTGGACCAATTGCAAAATATTACCAATTCAATCCAATCTGTAGGTGTGGAAAAGTAAAGTTCTTATAATTATTCCCCTTTTTACTGTGCAAGATGACTTACGAAAAGTGCGTAAATGACACGTACGGTTCAAGCACTTGACGTTAGAACTTAGTTTTATGACAAATATCATATTTAAGTATTCATAACGTGTTCAAATACTACTTATGACTTCACATAAATTGTAAAACAACCAATAACTAATCTTGTGAATTTTTATCCCTTACCTGCCAACAAAGTTTTCCAATACAGAGCTTTTTCCAGCGCTCTGTCCTCCGACTACGGCAATTTGTGGAAGATCTAAATTGCAACTCTGCCCAATTGAGCTGAAAGCATCTTGAAGCTTGTTGATCAGGGGAATCAGTTCTTCCATGCCCCGGTTCCCCATGGCTTCGTTTAGCTCGGAGAGCCCTTCAGTTAAACGAAAACCGGAGGCTAATGTTAGCTTAGCAGCGATGTGCTCTCTGGTTGCTCGTAAGTGTTGAGTTCAGCCGATTCAAGCAGCTCAAATATTTAATTCGACTTTGAAATCCTGAGCTCCTATAAATCACTGCCAGTTCAGAGCAACATAGTGTCGTATTCCTAAGTTAACTAAAACCCCAGCGAGTCGAAACGAACGAAAAACTCGCAAAACAAAACTTCCTCAACACAAACGCCATCCGGTCCGGTGAGACGACATCCGATCGAAACCGGTAATTGTAGACCCGCCTCTTCTGTCTCTGTCAGAATCTAAGTCGCTTATTTGCTAATTCTGTTGTCACGTCACTAAATTATATTCTGATTGGATAACAATGTGAAAGGCGTGTTTGTCACGCTGCGTTACGATTCCAATTGGTCGATCAGACTGTCAGTTGCTGCCCATTGAAACATGGCCGCCGCCACGGTACGTGGAGTAGATAGAAACACATCAGAAAGCCTCATGTCTTTGAAGAAAGCTGTAACTGCAGCTTCGCCTCTTGCTTTGAGAATTGTTGCTGAGTGTCCAGTGACTAAAGCAAGAGCTTGTGATTTAGCACTGCCACACTGGACAGTCAGCACGCCGGTTTTTATGCCCGTCGGCACTCAGGGAACACTGAAGGGCATCACTGCTGACCAGCTGGAGAGCCTTGGATGTCAAATTTGTCTCGGAAACACATACCACCTTGGGATGAGGCCGGTGGGTAACTTGTGACGTATTCAGTAGGGTTTAAAACATGGCCAGATCACTTAATAGCTATGTTGCTTCCACTTTCTAAAGGGACCTGATTTGATAGAGAGAGCTAACGGTTTACATGGGTTCATGAACTGGAAGAGAAATCTCTTAACTGTAAGTATAATAATACAGATTTCCTGAAAACCAGAAGTTACGTGGTGCTGTATTCTCAGAGTAATAGACAGTCAAAGTGTAAAGGATACCCTCTCTCTCTCCTAAAGGACAGTGGAGGGTTTCAGATGGTGTCTCTTGTGGAACTTTCAGAGGTCACAGAGGAAGGGGTCAAATTTAAATCCCCCTATGATGGCAAAGAAATCTTGTTAAGTCCTGAGAAATCCATCAGCATACAAAACAGTTTGGGTGAGCAAACAGTGAATCATGTTGATTTAGTAATATGTTTTATGTGTTCTTCAAAGGCAACATTTCTCATCCTCTTTCAGGGTCTGACATCATGATGCAGCTGGATGATGTTGTCAGCAGTACAGTGAAGGGACCACGGGTCGAGGAAGCCATGCATAGATCCATTCGCTGGCTGGATCGCTGCATAGCAGCCAATAAACATCCTGATAGACAGAACCTTTTTGCCATCATTCAGGGGGGACTGGATGCACAGCTGCGCAAGGCCTGCCTGAATGGTAATAGGAGGAAAAAAACTATATCCTTCCTCTGGTTTTACTCTTTTCTTCTGTCTCAGCATTGACAAGCACGTAACATAAGAAGATGAAGTGTGGACGTCAAACCAGTTAAAGGGGCATTATGGAAGTTTGACAGCCAAAACATGTATAGAAATAATTAATGTCTTCTTCATACGTTCTCCTGCAACGCCCTGGTCCTGTAGAATGAGCCCTGGCATTTTTACTGTGATTGCCTGTTTTTTCTGTAAAATCACAGAAAAAGAGAGCTGCTCGGGTCGAGCAGGCTGCTTCATGCGCGTTCACGCTCAGGCATCGCCCGTAGCATTTGCTATCCGTAGCTTTAGCAGCAGAGAGAGAGGTAGTGCCAACTCAGCGACTTTGTCTCTGTTCCTAACGCCTAGTGATGCAAATTAGCAACAAAATAGCCATTTTCGCTCCGAACCGTTCTTTGAGCGTTGTTTTAGCTGTAATCAAGGATATAAATGTTACAGATACCGAAGACGTCAGTGGCGGTTAAGCTCATCTAGTTAGACGTCGGACTCTAGCGCAAGAGACCCAGGTTCGATTCTGGGTGAGAAAATAGATTTTTTAGAGTTTCTTTTTTTTACATTAATGGTATATTTTTTTACAGTAAGACACCCAAATTTTTATTTGAGACTCGTCGAACGGCATTGAATTCACAGATAAAAAAATGTGGGTTCAACTTTCATCTTGGAACAATTTTTCAAGCAAGGGAAGGGAATGATCTGAGCATGCAGGAGGACTGACCCATCATCAACCTTTGTCGGCTGTGCTGAAAAGAAAGATACAGAACCAAATTATTTAATTAATTAGCTGCCTGTTCTCCTGCCCTCTTTCCTCCGGGCCACCCACACACACACACACGGGACTGTCTCAGCTGTTATTTTCGTTAAGGAGTGTGCACGTACAGCATGCGCGCCTCGTGCACGAGCCTACTATTGAAGCTGCCGTTACACTTTTGGCCTGAGGGGGCAATCGCGAGCATAACAATTCAAAACTCCATAAAGTCCCTTTAAATAAATGTTCATTTGCCTCTAAAATCCAGCTGTTGGAAATCAACATGTTGCAGGATAATTGGTGCAGAAAAAAAGACAAGTGGATGAATCTAAAGACTTTAATGCCTTGGCTGTGCTGTTCAAAACGATAACGCACAAATGTGTAACTGGACTTTTGCAAGATCAAAAACTCATGATCATAATTTAGTATTGCGTGTGTTGATATGTCGATATTTTTAATGCAGAAATGACTCAGCGTGATGTTCCTGGTTTTGCCATTGGAGGCTTGAGTGGAGGAGAAGAGAAGGATGACTTCTGGCGGATGGTCACACTGAGCACTGACTACCTGCCAAGAGAAAAGCCTCGTTACTTGATGGGTGTTGGGTATGTTTGCAGAAAAATGCCTTTTGCAAACGGGTTTTGTTTGCTATAATGACATTAATCAGAAGCATGTCTTTTCTTTCCATACTGCAGGTATGCTGTGGATTTAGTAGTGTGTGTTGCTTTGGGATGTGATATGTTTGACTGCGTCTTCCCAACCCGCACGGCGGTAAGTTCTTCATACATTTCATATTTGTTGTTTGGAATTTTTTTTATTGAAGGAGTTCTTTAACAACACACACAAACCCATGAACTCACCGAGCTGCAGAGTTTCTGTGGTCACCTTCAGATAACTCCACATGTGACGAGCACCACCTCAGACCTCAACATTCAGATTCAGGCCCCGTAAGCCCATGTTCCACTCCTCCTCTGCAGTTGGAGATCAGCGAGGCTAGCGTCGCTGCAGGTCTCTGGCTCTGGCTGCAGCGAGGTAGCGGAACCGGGAAGCCTGGCTGCTCAGTGGGACTGTCGCCAATATGGCCACAAGTTTCCCAGTCCTACCAACACATTATATTTTGCCCCATCATAGTCCAGACCTTAACCCCATTGTGAATCTTTGGGATGTGCTGGAGGAGGCTTTGTACAGCGGTCAGACTCTACCATCATCAAAGCAAGGTCTTGGTGACACGTCAGTGCAACACTGATGTCATTGCAGAAGCTTATCAAAACAGTGCCACAGCGAGTGTGTGTGGAGTCAAAGCTAATGGCGGTCCAACAAAACATTAGCGTGTGTGACCCAATTTTTAGGGGGTGCGACATTTTTTTTGACCAGGCAGTGTGTGAAGAACTGCTTTTAACCGTGATGGTTTCTCTCAGAGGTTTGGTTCCGCCTTGGTGCCTTGGGGCTCTCTCCAGGTGAAACAGAAGCAGTATGCCAAGGACTTCCAGCCTATAGACCCAGACTGTCAGTGTCCAACCTGCAAGAGGTATTTCAAAATCTAATGAAAGTTTATTTTAGCACCATTTTTAAAATAAATCTATGACACTTTTCATTTAGACTTGTAAGTTAAAGACAATTCTAACTTTTTAACCTGGATTTTAAATGACCTTTTCAAACTAACTAATGTATGCATGCATTTAGTTTAATCCCAACCAGCCCAAAACATGACAATGGCCTGTGTTGCTGAAAGATGATGTTTGAAATGTGCGACACAGACTTGTTTTTGTTTTCTGTTTCAGACACAGTCGAGCTTACCTTCACGCCTTGTTTAAGAGCGACACGGCTGCCATGCATCATGTCACCATTCATAACATTTCCTACCAGGTCAGTTTCAGAAAATTCTTTTATGAACATGCTGGAACTTGTCAGGGAATTTTCTGAGCTTTTATCTGGAACATCAGCAGCTTGGTAGGATGCACTTTGGTCTAAATAAATTACTGAGGCATCCATTTTTGCTGTCGTGTGGATCTCTACTGCCTCTATAAACACTCCGAGTGTGAAAAACCCAGCCATCCGTTTTATGTCGGTGTTTTGTTTTAGGAAGCACCTGCCTAAAACTGACTTTTTCTAAAAGTCCGAAATTCGCATTGAACGACCTCCAGATGTGAGAGCTTCTCAGCTTATAGCAGCCAGTTAGTGGAGGAGGGAGCGTGGCCAGCTCCAGCTTGTTTTCTTAAAGCTATAATGGCAAATCTGCAAAACAAGCTAGTTTAAAACATTTTTCATTCCTCTTCTAACACAGTATTGCTATAAATATATTGTGGAGATGATTACAAACAGTAATAAAGTGGTTCTCTTGCATTTGTCTAAAAACCATAGCCAATAACATGGCTCGGTCCGAAACCAACTCCGCTCAATAATATCAGAGAAGGAGAAACAGGCGGCTGCTACCACTTCAACTTTGAGTCCCAAAGTGAAAATTACCATTTGAATCACGGACAGCAGAAGACGTTTGAACCTACAGCTGAATGCAACTGGTGTTTAGAGCTAATCTCGTTTATTCTGGCCATGTGCGTTCCATATCAAGCAGATGTTCCATTGCAGCTCTAGAGTGATGGAGCCATGTGACGGCTCATTCTGGAAGCCAAAATGTCTGAACTAAAACTGCTGAGATCACTTTATGTGGGAGAGATTTTGTTCAAACAACTTCATGAATATGTTTTATACTGGCCATAACTTAAGAAAAATGCCATATGCCTGCTTTATAAACAAATAATATTCTAAAAAAATGGGGATGTTTTTAATTAGCACTCTAATGCTGCCATTCTATTGTTTACAATTTAATTACCTTACATTATAACCCTTATTGCTTTAAATAAAACATGTAAATATAATATTGTATTTCTCCTGTGTGAAAGCTTGAGACACTACTGTGTGTGTGTGTGTGTGTGTGTGTGTGTGTGTGTGTGTGTGCGCGTGTGTGTGTGTGTGTGTGTGTGTGTGCGTGTGTGTGCACGCGCGCGCACGCTTAAAGCACTCCTTCATGAGGTTTAAGCTTGTTGTGCTCCCTTTTATGGCCACCAGATGTCACTGGTTTTCACACACTGCACCTTTAATTGAATGCTGATGGTCAGTTGGCTCTAATCCATGCTATTATGTTTATTCTGTATTTAATAAGCCCCAGTGCTTTATTAAAGTATCACCAACATGTGCTTCCTTAATGTATAAAAGCAGATGTGCGCAGAAGAGCCTGACCTGACGATGACCCCATACACTCTGAATGCACACAGCAGAAGATAACTGACCACCAGGGAGCTATAGTGATCAAATTATTTTTCCCTTTTCTGTTCAACGAACATTTTTCTTTTCAGCTAACACTGATGCGCTCTGTGAGGCAGAGCATCGTGGACGGCCGGTTCCCTGAGTTCATACGGACGTTTATGAAGCGAATGTTCCCCTCTCCTGATCAGTACCCCGGCTGGGCCATGGAGGCTTTAGCTTCCGTCAACGTGGCTTTGGATTAGAACTTGGAAAGCAAGCACGGAGGAAACTGACAAAGACTAAAAGAGACATTTAAAATCACCCTTTTTAATGGATGATTGTTTTCTACTCTTTGTTTTCATATTTTAGGAGCTGAGACCTGATAGGTTTGTTACTTACTCTCTTCCAACTGTCTTTGAGGTTCACGTTATGATGTTGTGAGATGAAATTGGCTTTAAACGAGGTTTGAAACACATGAGCAATTTTCTAAAATACTGTCACTTTTTGTTGTTACCATGGTTACCGAGCCATGCTCCCACTTGAAATGTTTCTACTTTGCTGTCAACCATTTTCCATTTATTTAGATTTCTCTAGCCCGAGTATATTACAGTGATACTGACCAGGTTGAGCATTGGTCAGAACCGATCTGTTCTGGTGTTTTAACCTGAATTTGAGCACATCGCCCCTCTTCTGGAGCAGAATGAGTCCAGCTCGCTGCAGATGATGGCCACCAGAGGGCGAGATAGATGTGCCCTCTCATATTTTGTCTCATTTTCTAATAAAACGGATCCCATGCAAATAAATCACACAGTTATAATTAGATGGAGCATTTTGGGTTGGATTAAGAACACAATGACATCAATCCAAGCTCAGCATCAGTTTAAACAGAGTCGCATTATGCCTGTGATCCTTCTCTCTTATTGGTTTAACTGGATATTACCGTTTCCAGCTCGGTGAGCTCCGGCCATGTTTTGAGTTGACAGGAGTGTTGATTTGTTAAAGCTGGCTTGTGGAAGATTAATATTAATTAATGAAGGTTAATTTGAATAACATCTGCTGTCTGGGAGCTTCAGTCAACAGCCCTGCTAAGCACCACATCTGAATTTCATTACTCTTGGTGTTATGACCAGAGGCTCTGTCACATTAATCCTGTTTTATGTTCTGAGTGGCAGATGAACTAATATGGAGGAGAAAAAAAGTCTTCAGCATAAGGAATCGTGGGCGTTGTTGCATAATGACAAGTGTTGTACCTTTCCATTGGACAGCCTGCTGACAGATGGTGACCTTTATAGTATTAGATTGTAATAAACCTCCAGAGATCTGTGAACGTTATTGTGTTATTTCTAAAAGGATTGTGTCATTCCTTCTAAGTGATTTCCCCTCTTCATCTAATGCTACGGTCTTAATTATATTTAGCATATGGATGAGAGCGCAGCAGAGCTCGGCTGGAAAGCCGAGCAGAATCGTGTTAAATGAAATAAAAATGCACCATCTAAACGTTGCACATGAATCAGTGGTTCTTGTGTCTTGTTCCACTTATTCTGTCTGCAACACAACTTCATCTCCGCTCCTGCTTGAGCTGAACAAGAACGGGTTTAACAGTAGTTAGAACGAGAACGCTCCTTGTGCAGAATAACGGGATAAGCCCATTAGAAGTGAAGTGCGCACGTCTCCTGAGTGATGGGTGCATTTGTGGGGTCGCGCGCGTGGCGGAACTCTGATGTTCATCCGGACCAAACGCTCCTTGTTGTTTTACATCTTTAACTGAGCGTGTTGTCTGGTGACTGGACTGTTTCTGTCCCTGGTGTTGCACCTGCACACTGTTCCCTCACGGTGCAGTCAGCGCGTCCATGCGGAGCTTAGCCCAGGCGGGCAGGGAGGATGCTGGTAGGAGACGCAACCAGTTGCTCTCCAGCTGCTACACTAAACTAAAAGTGGAGCCTCCCCAAACGCACCGACGGATGAGCGACCTGTTGCCTCGGCGTGAGGGAAAGTCCAGCTGCTGCAGAGAAACGGGATAAGTTCATTTTCTCTTTAGGGGGAACTTAGCAGAAGACGGCGCCATGAAACGTATCAACGTGTTGGTTATTAATTTATGTTCTGAATAGTAGAAGGCAAAGAAAGCGTCTGTAGACCACCTCTTCGGTTTGGAGGAGGTGCAGGTCGCGGCGGGATTTGTCTCTGTCTCGGTGTTTTAAGGACAATGGTCGAACTGGAAAAGGAGGTGCTCCCGCTGCCCCCTCGGTACCGGTTCCGAGACCTGTTGCTCGGGGACTGGCAAAGCGACGACAGGTAAGGATCATGGCGCTGTTTGTTGCGTTTACGCACGGCGCATGGACTCTGCGCATCTCTGAAGCTCCAAAGCATCGCATTAGTTTGAAATAGAAAAAGTAACGGGTCACATCTGTGTGTGGTCTCGGTGTTTCAGGTGTAGGAAGCTGGGATGTAGGATGCTGCAACAGGTGCGCGCAGAAACCACGGCTGCTAACTGTAAATGCAAGGCTACGTACACATCTGAGGCATTAAAAGCCCAAAGGCCATCAGTGGGCTCAAGATAAATAAATGGAGCAAATTTTGTTTCCTCGCGTAAACAATTTGAATAACAAACTAAAATGTGGAACAAAAAGTCGTTCAGCAGCGAAATGAATGAGTGCTGGAAAGCGTTCTCTCTCTCTCTCTCTCTCTCTCTCTCTCTCTCTCTCTCTCTCTCTCTCTCTCTCTCTCTCTTTCAATGCCACATTCCCTGAGGTTTACAGTGAAACATCCACTAAGACAGACAATTTAAGTGGGTGCTCTCCCTAACTGGCAATTACCCTTTGCTCACTCTCCATTTGCAGGGCAGTGGATTTGACGTTCTGGATGAAATCCCCTGTTTAATTTGTTCATTTTGTCTTTCTCAAAGGGAAAATTTGAACCTCCTTTCCATGTCTGATCTCTGGTTGCTAGGTAGAAATGAGGACCAAAGCACTTGCTTGCTTGTGGACTTGAGTGGGTGTTTTAAATCAGATAATTGGGGGAACTTGAAAGGGATACCAGTCCTGGTTATCAGCAGGGATGCGGCCTGCATCGAGTATTGTTGTTTCTGTGTTTTCTGTCTCATCCTGACCTGCGGAAGCCTCTCGGACATGCAACTTAAGCCTGAGCCAATCTGCTCTTTCTGCCTGCACTCCTCTTGGCCTTCTGTTATGTACCGGCTATAGCCCAAGGACTGATGTTCCAGTGCAGCATGACCTCAGCCACCTGATTACAGAGGTTTTGCCCGTTGGTTCTTGTAATCTGGGAGGCACAGAGGGATGCTCTATATGGCATTGATCTATAAGTGAAGAAATACAACAGCAGATCTGAGTGCAGTTAAAGATTTCACCAGATCTCTCCTGTAGGACTCAGTTGGGTGCATTAGTAATGATCTGTTTGGTTTGGAAGCTGCTGAGACAGCTGGGAAGTGCTGTGTGCATGTTGGTGACACAGATGTGTTGAAGCGTTGTAAACATGGTGGATTACTGTTAGACTTCCCTTGTGTCAGTCACAGCAAGGATTCAGAAGGCATCCAGTTGCCAATTAAAGTTGTGTGTGTTGTGAACTGTAAATTTGATCATTTAAAGAATACCAAATTCTGCGCACGCACGCACACGCTCACACACACACACACACACGCTGCTGAAAAAAAGTCCGTCCTTTGGGATTGTTTGACTTTTCCCTCATATTTGAACAAGCATGTACTAAATCCTCCTCGAGCTGTGCTGGTCTTTAATTCAAACTCTTCACATTTTTCAAGGATGAATTATTTAAAATCATGTGTTTGGTTTGCTTTCATCCAAAAAAAATCTCCAAATTCTTCGAAACAAATTGTTTCCTTCTAAGAAAATGTGTTTTATATATATATATATATATATATATATATATATATATATATATATATATATATATATATATATATATATATATATATATATATAATCTGTGCAAATTTATTGCAAACATGTTGATTTAAATAAGATGCCCACAACTTTGATTACACGTCAGCAGTTGGATTTTACAATCATGAAGAGACCGATTTGGGAAAAACATGAGGTGTTTGCTGGTGGGAAGCAGCTGCACAGAAAGAGAGCAGCTTTGGTCTGACGACAAAGAAAGCTGAGCAGAGCTGTATGTATGAAGCAGACCAAAATCAGTTTAATAGGGAGAGAAAAAGCTCCTACCAGCTGGAGATCCTTCCCGCCTCAGGGAATGCTCTGTCATCGATTCAACTGTGAATTCGGCATCATATTAAACAGTGATGTGATTATGTGATGCCATCTGTCCGAAAACTAAGCTAAGGGTGGATCAATAACTAAAGTGATGATTAGTGGCAAACGTACCAATCAACTTAAAAAGAACTAAAGGTTAAAATGACTCATTCGAATCTCGGAGGATCTGATGTGGGTTTGAAACGAGCAGAAACCCATAGAAATGGGACTTTTTCGGTTTGAGCTACATCGATACAAGGATTATATGGTCATCGATCTAAAATGCAAAAAATCTTTTTATCAAATGCTATTTGAATTAGAAAAATAGTTTATTTAGAAATGTTGCTGACATGCTGTTGCTCCTGCTCATCATCTAACATGTGACATGAAGACGCTCGCTGCGTCATGGCGAGCGGGAGAAAACAGTCAAAACATGTTTTCTAATTCAAATCAAAGCCAAATGGTTTTGTGACTGAATTTCAGAGTGTATCAATATAATGATCTGATATTGATTTACACCCCTTGTTAATACTACTTCATGAAATATCAAAAAATTCATTTATTCATTAGGTTTTTTTCTCTACCCAGCACATTTTACTGGAAATATATCTTTTTGGATTTTAACATCCATGTTTGTTGTCTTTTACCTAATATTTTCTCGAGTCTGAGCGTTATTATGCACACATGCTTTCATCCACAAACGTGAAGTCAGTAACAGAAAAGCGGTCAAGCAGAGTCTGAACATGTCGATGTCAGTGCCTGGTGAGTGATCCGGAGCTATGAAATAGACTGATTAGAGGGAAATTGGGAACCGTGATTGATGGTGACAGAAACTTAATTACAGCTGAATCTCACAGAGTTTATCTGCCATGGTCCATAAATCTTGGAGAAACTTCATTCATTTCCAGCATCCCAGCTGGTGCTTGGATTGCTCCTTACAGCATAAGAGCTAATCCCGGCAAACATCACATTCTCCATACACACACTTATCTCTGTGGCACATGGGTGCACGGCTTCAGGAGAAAGACCTTGGTGTGTGTGTGTGTGTGTGGGGGGGGGGGGGGGGGGGGGGCTTAGTAACCAGTTGCCCCGTCCCTATCCCCTGTCTCCTTGCTCCTGAATGAAGTGGCTTCTGTATTATTTTATGTTATGGGACTTTCCTCCACAGCGTATACAATCCATTGTACTGGAGCTCTTTAACGGCTTTAAGTGAAGAATTTTTCCAGCACAGATTTTTCGACATGAAAAGTTCTCACTGAAGGATCTTTTCCTTTTGAAGGGTGTTTACTTGCATCTGCAGCATGACTCCTTTATCCGCCTCTGCTTCTGTCTTTTTCAGCATTTGTTTTATTTTGTGTAGAACATACAGATGAACAAATCAGAGTCAATAACATTTAAATACTTGTTTAATTCTGGGAGATTGTAATAAAGTAAGAAGACTGTTTGCAGGATTGCTTGTCTGCAAACCTAATGAACAAGTTAAAGGATGCTGAAAGTTTGATGTTGGCGTGGAAAACTTTGATCGAGTTGATGTTTTTTCACCACTGAGCATTTAAACATTTCTTCTCCCCTAACAGAATAAGCCAAAAACAGAGAACTTGTAAGATCCGGGTCCCTGTTCTTCTCATAGCAGCTCCATTTTTAATTTCTGCCAGTGAGTCAGAGGCTTCTGCTTTGAGGAAATGCCAGATGACTAAACAATTAAATAAAGATGCCCAGGCTGATAGAGTAGTGCCAGTCGAAAGAGCGGTCTGGATTTTACCTAAATTACTCTCTGTGAACCCTGAAAATGCTGAATTAAGTTTGTCTGGTTGTTGATTTTTGGATTTGCTAAGAGAAACTCCTTTTTCCTGTCCCTGACGGCTGCTGCTGATCATTGAGCTTATTTTATATAAAATATTTGTGATTGCAGTGTAACACACATAACTGAGTCCCAGCACTTAACCCTCTCAGGCTCAAAATAAGTTTTGATAAAAGGACGAACAAATAAGTCCTTCAGGGGAACTTCTGAGTTAAAAAATGCTCATGAGATACGTGTGTGGCGTAACCAGGTAGGTAGGTTTTAACCGTTTTAACGTTGCACATCTGCAATGCCTGCCTCCAGAGGGTTGAGAGCAGTCTTCAGTTCGGTCCAGGGTTGACAGTAATGTCATAGCAGTCCATGAACGCACACGACTCCCATCAGAGCACCTCATGTGTGACTAGTTTGTTAAAAGTGGATTGAAACACAACAGAATCTCCACAGCTCTGCTATCGGCAGCCTCACTGGAGCGCTCCAGGATTAACATACAAACAACAGGCTTTTGTCCCTAAAACAATTTCTTAGTGGTTGTCGCCTCCACATCTTTTTTCTTTTATGCTCTACACCAGCCCCCCTATCTTTGCTCCGTCCATGTTAACTCCTCATACCAAGTTTTAGTCTAGAGAGGCTAGTGTACGACACGATCCATCAATATACTCAATATTCATGTCCGTCCGTCTCACGGTGTTTCAGCAAGGCTTTCGGAGACGATTTAGGTTTCAATCATTCGTCATTTTAAAAAGCTGATTTCAATCTTTGTCCAGAAGTGTGGAGCCATCATGCTTCATTTTGACTGTGCAGAGCCTGAGCTCACAGGAGGACTTTCTTTTCAATATTGTACGATGAACAAAACTCCATGTGAAGAGGTGATACTTATGAGATTTGATTCAGAATGTGAGAGAAGAGGCGAAGAAAGAACACCACCAAACCTCTCTTAACTCCTGCACAAATCTTGACATAGTAGAAAAAACCAGACTGAAGTCTACTTAACAACACCCACCAGGAACAGAAACTGAAGGATCTGCGTGGTCGATGGAAGGCCTGGGCTTTAAATGTCTAATAAAACCAAAGACTCTGATCTAAAATAGTGTTCTAATTATTGTTGAAGGTGAAAGTTTTATTTAAACTGAAATAAAACTGTAACATGTTTTTATTTGGTGCTGGTCACGATGGAGAGCAGCTAAAAATCCCAACAAACCACACACCATGAACTGTACTTTAAATATTAATGATGAATGACCCGCACTTGTACAGCGCTTTTCAGAGTCAGAAGACTCAGAAGGGCTTTACGCTACAGTGCATCATTCATCCATTCACACGCGGATGGTGATGAGCTACGATGTAGCCACAGCTGCCCTGGGGCGCGCTGACAGAGGCGAGGCTCCCGAGCACAGGCGCCACCGGTCCCTCCGACCACCACCAGCAGGCAAGGTGGGTTAAGTGTCTTGCCCAAGGACACAACAGCAGAATTCTCTGTCCGGAGCCGGGATCGAACCTGCAACCTTCCGATTACTGGACAACCTCCTGATCTACTGCTGCCCCTAAAAAGTTGCTTTAGCGAATCTACAGAACACGCCCCCCGCCCCTCAGGTATCTTCACCGCTTTCACATCCAACGGAACTGGAAACCCGCATTACCAGAGGAAACCAGAGAGCTCTAAGCACCAGTCGCTGTTTTCTACGTCCAAATGTCTTTTGTTGTCTGTGACATCGAATAGTGATTTTCTTTTTGGGACTCTTGGTAGTTGGTCCTAAAGTTGAAGTGGTAGCAGCTGGCTGTTTCTCCTTCTCTGATATTACTGAGCTGAGAACTTCTCACACCAGCTGTGTTCTGTTGCTACATATGCGAGTGTGTAGTGAATGGAGGGCCCAGGGAAGTGCAGCAGCTCGGTGGTTGCTTTCGGTCCTAACCGCCTTATTGGTGGAGGTTTTTAGATAAATGCAACAGAACCACAAATATAACTTTTTTCATTTCGTTTTATCTTTACAATATATTTCGGGCTATACTTAGAGCGTTGTTCAGAGGCATGTTTTCCAGATTTGCCATTGCAGCTTTAAGGGGAGATGTTGCCTAAAGGCAGAAACAGTTTGGTCACATGATCGGTTTATTATTGGGTTTTTTTTTTTTTGCTCTGGCCATACAACTTAGATTATACAGAGACATATAGCGTTTGACATAAGTAGCTTCACCCTTTCTCGTTTAATTTCATAACCGGCCATAGCCTAAGGCTGGAACCATAACAGAGCAGAACCGGTCTTCAAGCTTTCTGGTCCTTAATATTTTTACGGCCGCTTTTCTGCTTCTGGATTATAATGAGAAATACATAGAATTATTTAACTGGCCTTTTTAGATGGGCTCAGTTAACCGATGAGTTCTTTCTTGTGGATGGTGACAAAGCTATGGGGCTAACTAGCTTCTGCCTCATGTAGCTGGAAGATCAAAGCCATCAGACTAAGGCAGAGAGATGCTGTGATCATGTGTTATGCAGTTTTATTCCAACAAACGAGTTAACCTTTAACGCCAAAGAAGATTTTTTATTTAAACTTTATTTAACCAGGATAGAGACCCATTGAGGTTAAGAACCTCTTTTACAAGGGTGTCCTGGCCAAGAGGCAGCAAAAAATACAAACAGTTACAACATAATGACAATGATAAAACACTCGATCATTAAAAGCAGTTACAAGTTACTAATGCAGTCTCTGAAGCTTTCAGTTTGGTTTTAATGGCATTTAGTGAAACCTGCTCAGTCATTTTCCAGGTTTTCTGCAGCTGGTTCCAAGCAGAAGGAGCAGAGCAGGCGAAGGCTCTCTTTCCTAACTGTGTGCGAGCAAAAGGAACAGAAAGTAGCAACTGATCGTTAGACCTTAAAGAATGGGAATCAACACTTTTTTGTGTGATTAAAGTGCAAATATAAGGAGGTAACAAAAGATGTCTTTCAATTCCAAAAAAAGACACCAGAGATTGAAAGTAGAGAGATTTCCTCTCATGTTTCAATCCTTCTGCACATAACTTCATCCTCAGAAAACTGATTTGAAGACCACTGTGGGAAATGAGATGAATATCTCACATTGATCTAATCAAATGTTTAATGTCTGAGGATAAATGGAGTTAACGAAGTCTGCAGGGATAGGGAGAAGAAGAGAGGAGAAGGGGGTTTTAATGGAGCTGTGCATAAAGTCAAGCCCTATTTAGTTTCATGATGGAAACAAAAGATACAAGATATATTATTGTTGTTTTATTTTAGCTGTTTTAGGTCCAAACAGCCAGAAAACACAGTTTCACCAAATCAACAAGTGTTTTTCATTATCCTTCAGACGAGTCATAAGACCATTGTTTTTTCTTTTCCTTTAGCTAATCAACACAGTTGAAGGGACTGAATAACTGACTCCCTAAATGCCTCAGTCATAATTATGCACAATGAAAGTACTCGTCTGCTGCAGTGGAGTGTAAAAATCAATTTTGTGACAAGAACAAGCGTATTTGAAATGCTAGTCGAAAACTCACATTAAAGTCCCAAAAATAAAAATGAATGTTTTGTGATACACGTGTTCTCAATCTTTTCCCCCTGTTGTCATTTTCTCTCCTGTGTGTGTGACGGTTGTGAATCTGGGTCGGGAACAGTTTGTCCTCTCAGCTCCCGGCTGGATGAAGGGGAGGACACCTTGACTCTTTGAAGATTTTTGAACATCCGCTGTGGGGATGTGTGATGTACTGGTGGCCAGTGGTTCTCTATATAGAGATGTCACATCATTGTTCTTTCACACAGAGGTTGAGCAGCCAGGTCGGCCTTTATCTGAATGACTGTCCAGTCACATGAAGTCATGACTGCTTACCAAACAAGATGTGGAAAATCTCATAAAGACCCACAAACTTTTTGACCAAGTAATTCAAATCGATATTATTTCTAAAGCGCCAAATCATGACAAGAGTTGTCTCAAGGCACTTCACACAGTAAACAATCCAATACAGGTCAGTTCATTAACCCAATCAGTAAAAAGTTTCCTATATAAGGAACCCAGCAGGTTGCATCGAGTCACTGACTAGTGTCAGAGTGTTTACAGCAATCCTCATACTAAGCAAGCATTTAGCGACAGTGGAGAGGAAAACTCCCTTTTAACAGGAAGAAACCTCCAGAGGAACCTGGCTCAGTATAAGCAGCCATCCTCCACGACTCACTGGGGATGAAGACAGAGCAGGCACACACACACACGCACACACACACACACACACACACACACACACACACACACACACACACACACACACACACACACACACACACAACATATATACCAAGTAATGTTTCTATGGTTACATTGTGGTTTCTAAGTAAATATTCTATTTGGTGAGAGATAAACTTTATTGTATTTATCCTAGTGAATCTATAATTAAACGGGTAAACTAGTAGTAGCACATTCAATGTCAAAGAGAGTAAAGTGTTATTATCAGGAGAGGGAGAATGTTTAAGTGGTTAGCAGCAGTGTTCAAGCCGATGGCCCCCTCCATGAGGCCACCACAAGAGGGTACAGATATTCATATTTTATTTGTGGTTATGTAATTTGATCACTCATGAAATTGAGAACAAATTAAGAATATACTTTTGTTCACAAACCTCCTTTGGTTAGAATCAAAACCACCAGACTTTTTATCACAAAGCTGGAATTTAAATATGGTTTCTAGGTAGAAATTGAGTCTGCATAGTACCTACGTATTTCCAGACCTGTGGAAAACATATTAGCTACTTTTGGAAGGTTTTGCAACCCCTGGTTTCATATCATCTTTGCTGGGATGAATCCTGGACCCCAAGCCTCCTGCCTCTGACTTATAACTGAAGCTGTGCTAGCTTAGGGGTTACCCAGACTAAAAGGTCTGTCCGATCTGATTAATCATTGATATAAATAATAAAAGAGGTTTGAGGGTAGATCCTTGAGGAATCCCACAGTGTGTGGTAGAATTATTACATTTCACACAAACTATTTGTCTTCTGTTAGATTTGATCTCTTTACAATATTAATCTAAAGTCAGTTGTTCTTTGAACTTCTGTAAAATGCAAAAGCATTTTTGACATACACCATAGAAAGTGCACGCTATGCCAGGAAAACTGAAGAGAACGGACGTGCCTAAGGGCTTATTGCCCATCAGAAAGAGGAATTGGATTGAGTTTGAAAGTATTTGGGGATTCTGTAATTCCCTTGCAGCCAGGCTGTCATGGAGAAATTTTCAGAACCGGATGCTGAAGCAGTCAGTTTTCAGATATGTTTTCCCAGGATTGTGTTCCATATTTTCGTTCTAACATTTAAATAAAATAAATTGTGTATTCATCTAGAATTATTTAGACTGCTTCTCAGTATTAGCTAGATTCTGTTAATTTCCATCCAAATTAGCATGCTAAGTGCTGTGCTGCCGTACATGCGTCGATATGTGTTTCTTTCATCCTTTCCACTGTGTCATTAAATGGCCAGTGCTGTGTCATTATGGAGCGAAGGCATGGGTGGAAGGAGCAGGAGAACAAGGTTCAGCAATCACTCTCCCTCTCTAAGATCCTCCTCCGCATGTCCCCTTCTGTCCGTCTGTCCATCCGTCTGTGTCGTCTTATCTCTGTACCTTTTGCCAGTCTCTCTTTTTCACACTGATGCATGCAAATGCTGATGTACTCCTCCTGGCACAGGTTTCATATCAAATGCAGGTGTTTTTTTTTTTTTTTACAAGTTATGTTGTTTCCTGTAGGAAATGTGGCATGTTCTAATGAACAAATCCGTTCCAGATATTTTGTTTGGTAAAATCACAGTTTGGATGACTATTAAGAGAACATTATAACCCCCAGTGAAGACATTTATCTTGATTGGGAACCGCTGCAATGTTCTTGTGTGCTTCTTGTTTGGGAATAATGATGCTTATGGATCTGTTACGTGTGTTTTTGTTCACCACCCTCCCTCTTTAGCTGAACTTCTAAATTCATCATTGGCTCAGCTCTTTAAGAGGATGCATTTTCACTTTAACCTTCATCTTTTTGTATTGAAACAGCTCCCTTAAACAGCACAAAAGGGCAGAATGACCTCTAAGATCATCTCCTGCTGAGTTGTCAACACATCTTTAACTCTCAAAGTTTGAAGAGGCTTTGAGGAATGAAAAAAATGCACAGATGTCTGGTTTTAGGCATATAAGTCACCTAAAAAACCCTGAAGCTATAAAGAAGACACAAAAACAAACCGGAGATATGACACAAAACTGAATACTTTCATCATAAGATGGCTCAGTGCTGTTTCTGATGGATGAGGTTGTAGAAAAAGACAGTACTCTGAAATAAAGAAAACATTAAAGTATATGCAGTTTTTTTATGTGGATAACATTTCAGTACAAAAATATTTCTATGAGAAATACAGCACAGCTAAAAAGCAACTGCAGCAACACACATTTGTACAATGCTGCATTGGGGGCACAGTTATTAGCATGAGTGCCTCACAGCAGGAAGGTCACAGGTTCAAAATCCGACTGCAATCCTGTCAATTTCATACAGACCAAAAATATTAGGTTAGGTTCATCGACTATAAACTGCTTTGCTGAATTCTCAGTTTTAAGTTGTTTTAGATAAAAGCATCTGTCAAATAAATAAATATATGTTTATATATGTAGAAAAAGTGTTAAATATATAGAACTTGATATCCTAGATCTGCTGGTGTTATACCAAAAATGACAAAGCTCGCAAAATCCTACCAATTTGTAAATCTGATGCCAAAACAACTTACAAAACTATTGACCCATGTCTATCTTATCAACCGTTTCTAAGGTGTTTGAGAAAGTTGTGTACAATAGACTTAGTGGCTATCTGAACAAACATGCTAACTCCAGCTAAATATGGCTTTAGCAAAAAGAGCTCCGCCGGCAGTGCAATTCTGGATCTTGTTATAAAAAATCAATGATGCCAAAGATAAAGGTGAGAATGGAATTGGAGTGTTTTTAGATTTGTCATACGTTTTTGACACCATTGATTTGGAAATGTTTATTGGAAAGTTGCAAACATGAAGGTGTCAGAGGAACACAGTCATCAAGTTTAGAAGTTACCTGACAGGTTGCAATTTGTCCTAATAAAAAACAGTCATTGCCACCGTGCAAAGATCAGATGTGGAATTCCCCAAGGCTTCAAACTGGGTCCACTTCTTTTCATCTTATATAAAAATTATATTTAAAATTCATCAAACCTCCTTAATAAGGTCATCTTTGCAGATGATACAAATCTTTTCCTGGTTCATAAAAATCTTGACGTATTACAAAAGAAGGTAAAAGAGAAATTACCGTACCTAAACTAGATACAGTGTAGTACACACACACACACACACACACACACACACACACACACACACACACGCTGGAAGTGCTGCATTCCAGGTCTCAGCCTGACCTGCTGCCTTCCGTCAGGTTGTTGCTGCATAAGTTCGGATGTGAAGTTGTTTGGGTTCCGGCTCACGTGGGCGTGGAGAGCAACAAGTAGGAGGATGCTGTGGCTAAGGGTGCACTGGGGAGGCAGGATGTGGACTTAGGAGTGGAGTTTAGAGTTTTAGCAGGCCTCTTGGGATGGAGGGGGGGCTACTGGGCAGGCCTTCTATGAGCTGCAACACTTGGTAGACAGTCGAAGGTTGGACCTCATTTGTGAGAGAAGGGACTCTGTAATTTTGACCTGGTTGTGGCTGGGCTGGGGATTTTGTAGTTGTGGCGCTACAATTTCAGCAGGGGCGCGACGCCATGCCTGAGCCAGTGACGTGCGGTCATAGGAGGCAGGGAAGGGACTAATATCCGTATACGAATAATGATTTAATATATAAAGTCAGTGTATCCAGTGACTTTGTACATTATTTTTCTGTATGATTTCATCATGTTTATAGCAAAATAGCTGAATTTACCTATTATCTGATTAAATATACATGCAGACGCGAGACGGGAGTCAAAGAAACTGCACACACTCACTGAAATAGGAAGTTGGCGCATGCTCACTGCTTTCTGTCTTTATATTGCCAACATACATGTTTTATTTCACATTTGCTGCACATGGTGACATTTTACAGTCTGTTTAACACATTTAATCACGGTGTGTGACTAATTTAGTCGTTCTGAGCGGCTATAGAGCTCCCGGAGTTGACGTCACTTCTCCCGGCATGCAACAGTTCAAATCGAAACGGCGCCATATTGGCAGGCAGAAGCCTGCAGCTGGACTATTTGTTATTGTCAGAAAACTCAATCAGATGGGAAATATGGTAGATTCCTGTTGTGCCCCAGGATGCAGAACAGAAGCGGACGACATAAGGAATGAGCCTTCTACAGGATTCCCCAAGATCCGGAGCGCCGCAAACGTTGGATCATTGTAATAAAACGCACTAGTGACCGGGCTAAAATGAAACTGTGGGACCCCGAGAGTAAAGGTTTTCACTTATGCAGCGATCGCTTCATATCAGGTACTTAAACCAACGTTTCCTCAACTGTGTATGGTATTTATTTTAAATGCTTTTATTACAATTCTTAGTGGGCTTCCTAAACTTATTTTGGCGTGGCTTTTTCTGTCTTATTACTCATAGCAACAAGTAAACATCACGTAAAACGTTGCCTCGTGAGTTCTGCGTGCTGCCGTTTACGTGTTTTATGATCACAGCAATTAACCGGCTAAGCTGTATTTAACTTTTAAGCAATGGTTGATCAGTTGTCAGATCACACATAAAAAGCACTTTGGATTGCTATTATCGGTCTCACCGAGACGGATCTCAGACAGATCCTGAGACGCTCCTGCCTGACATATTTATGTTATTCACGGAAAACAATCAAACTAGTGATTTCTCTTGGCGTTCAGTTTATACATTCAAACAGCACAGCACTCTATTTAAACTACTTACGTGTAAATCTGTTATTTGTCCATCCTTCCATCCATTTTCATCCGCTTATCCGGAGTCGGGTTACGGGGGCAGTAGCGTCGAGAGGCCCACACCCCTCTCCCCAGCCACTTGGGCCAGCTCCTCCGGGGGAAATCCCAAGGGGTTCCCCAGCCAGGTCCGGTAAGAAGTCCGCTCCGACAGCTTCTGGCGGGGCACGGTAAGGGTCGGAGATGTTTAGTCTATTTAATTTCTGACTATATAAAACGATTTCTTTGGTTTTAAAGTGTGAAGTAAACTCCGACGAAGTAAAATCCAAGCTGATCCCGTTCATGTTCATGATCCGTGTTTGTTTACCTTTTTTTCCTGCCAATATGGCGTCTACTAACTGAGAGCAGAGGCAGAGCTAGCCTAAATGCCGCCCCCTCCAGACTGCCGCCCTGTTCGGCCGCACATGTTGCACATATCAAGCTCCGCCCCGACTGAGAGTCACGTGGGGTCCGGAGCTCTATACACTCTCAGTAAAAATGCATGGGGGAAGCAGGTAGTACCCTGCCTCACTGATAGGGGCAGTGCTGAGCCCAATAGACACCAGTGCAAACTGGCTGCTTGTACACACACAGGGCGGGGGTGTGGAGCCGACAACTGAAGGATTTATTTAAACTGGATTTTCAGTCAGAACAGGTCATAACAGTGGATGGTTTTTACAGCAGAGTGATGGAGAAGTCAGGTTCCTGGACTTCAGAAACACGTAAAGGTAAGATCATGCACGATTTTCATCTGTAATGAAAGAGCTATGCCAAGAATACATTTTTAATTAAAATTTGCCCCAATAATAAATTTTATTTTACTTTTCTTGTTAGTTAAATAGTGTGAAATTAATTAAATCTTGAGTTTTAAATCAACAAAATATTTCATTCAAGGTCAAAAACAAAATAAAAGCTTCTATTTCAGGATCATATATTTGTAAGGCTGACTCCAGAGCAGTCATTGCCTCCCCAGTCATGAACCTCATTGCATGTCACTGGCCTGAGCCTATGTAGAACAAACACTGAGTTACTATTTATGTAGATAGATAGTTAAAAAACACAAACAGACAACGGTGCATTATTAAAATAATGCAAAACCAACAGAACTCTCTAAAACTCTGAAAAAGGTTAACATTACACAGCAAATTATCAGCTATAAAAACACCTGGTAAAAACTTATATTAAAAAGCTTTACCACAACGAAGGTGTTTTAAAACCGAGGTCAGTAAAATTGCCTAAAACAAAGTTAACCTTTTAAAACCTGAACACAAAAGATGCCACTGGATCATCCACAACTTCTCACTAAGAGTTAAAAACTACCAAAGTTTAAAACTCAAACAAATCCAAACGAAAAGGGGTTGAAACAAAACAAAATCTGGAGGACAGCAGAACCCCTGCACTGCTGCCTCCCAGACTTCTTCTTCTTCTTTAATGGCGGGTGGCAACCAACTTTCAGGTGCATTTCCGCCACCTACTGAATGGGAGTGTGAGTCGAAGTGGGGAGTATCCTACTTTAAAAAAAAAAACTAAATTCTTAAATAGTCTATGACTAACTTATACACCACTAGTCCACCATTTAACAGAATACCCAACTCAAATTCCTTATATCCTTTAACTTTCAATTTTTTAACCAACAGTTTCCTATTACCACATATTTCCTACAAGCACTTAATACATGTTCTACTGTTTCCCTATCAAGTCCACAGTCACACATCCTACTGTTCAAAGCTGTATGTCCCAGTCTCATCCTTGTTATAATGCTTGATTTCTGTTACTCATTTGAATGATTTCCATTCTTCCAACCATTCCCTTTAATTTGTATAAATGTCTTCCTTTCACATCCCTTATCCATTGTTCTTGCCATTCATCCAGAATCTGCTGTCTAATAACTGATTTCACCCCAGCAACACTGTATGGAACCTCCATCACTGCTGCCTCCCAGACTGCTGAGGGCACAGCCTTTTTATACAGGTGTTGACTCATCAGGTAGATTCAGTTCAGCTGTGCTCCTCAGCAGCCGGGAGAGAGGAGGAGGAGGAGGAGGGGCGGTGTCAGGCTGTTTCACTAGAGCTGGGTGATCCTGGCTCCTGCTCTTCACTGGTCAGACTGGCAACCGTAACATCCTCCAAGGTCACGAGAATCTGCATCCAGTGGCTTTTATTAGCCGTAAGTTGTTCCCAAGGGAGGTGAAATATTCAGCGGTGGAGAAGGAGGCCTGGGCCATTAAGTGGGCTTTGGACTCTCTGAAGTTCTACCTCCTTGGCAGGGAATTTGTTTCGCAGACTGACCATAAGGCTTTGCAGTGGCTATACCGTATGAGGGACACTAACAGCCGCGTAACCCTATGGGCCTTAGTGCTGCAGCCTTTTTGTTTCACAGTTCAACATGTGCCGGGCAGGAAGAATGTTATGGCTGATTACCTTTCCCGCTCGTGCGGTGTGGACTCTTAAGGAGGGGGGACTGTGACTGCAGTGTCACCTCAGGGACACGGCCTTCTGGTAATGTTTGTTTTCTGTGTTCTGTCCAGGATGACTGGTTGATGTGCACACAATCAGTCTTCTGTTTATGAATGCATGTGTTAATGTTGTACTTCTATTTGAGTTACCAGTGACTTGGAGTTGCCCATGGAGTCTCACACCTGCAGCTCATCTCCTCAGGAAGCCTAATCAGCACTGCTGGGATCTACCTACTCCCAAGGGAGGGGAGATTCATGTTTATGCTTGTGTTTAATTTAATGCAATGTTTTCTGTTATGGATAGGGAGTTTGTAATTATGGTAGTTATTTGAGTTACCTGAATTGATTAGACTGGTTGGTTTGTGTGTGTGAGGATGTGTGTGTGTGAGGATGTGTGTGTGTGTGTTAATTGTATGTTGAATGTTCCCCTCTTGTTTGTAGAGTGGTCTGATCAGCCACTATTTAAGTTGAACCTGGTGTGTCTGAAATGTGATAGTGTGTCTTGTGCTGGTGTCATTCTGACTAATTTACATTGATTAGGTTAAGTTCATGTTAATTTTGAAGCTTCTCCAAAATAAAATGGAGTTTTCAGACTCATCAGCAGTGCTTCTCTGGCTGGTTTGTGCAAGTCCCCGACAGATAGACGGACAGTGCAGACAGACGGACACAGTGCAGGCAGGCAGATGGATAGATAGATAAATAGATAGATGGATAGATGATAGATAATAACCTCTTTTAGAGCCTGGATGCTGGATGGAGAGTGATGCTCAGTTTGCTACTTTAGATTTCCCCACCAGTGTTTGATTGGGCTCAGCTCAGGAGACATACTTGGCCATTCAGTCACCTTCGACCTGTTCTTCTTCAGAGGTGCAACATTAGCTTTAGATGTGGTTTTGGATCATTGTGTTGGAAAAGTGCACAGAGTGATGGCAGCATCATCTCCCTCAGTATAGAGCAGTACATTGTTGAGTTCATACATTTCTTACAACATACTGACATAAATCATGAGGCCACCACTGAGCTGTGGTAGCCTCATCTCAGTGGTGGCCTCATGGAGGGGGCCATCAGCTTGAACACTGCTGCTAACCACTTAAACATTCTCCCTCTCCTGACAATAACACTTTACTCTCTTTGACATTGAATGTGCTACTACTAGGGGTTATATGAACTAGTCGACTAGTCAACCTCACTGCTCTGTAGTGACTTTTTATGCTTGTCATTGACTAGTCGCTGTCATGTGATAATGACCGGCAAGATGCAGTCCACGGAAAAGACAGCAGCCTGCTGTCAGCAGGTGACAAGCTCCTGCGCGTTGGGAAGCGACGCGCTGTGCCAGAGCATCGGCACTGACACCCGCCGTAAAACGGACAATTAACCAAATTGTGACCTTTACCCTCTTGCAATTTAACCTTCCCCTCACCCCCATCCTAACCTTAACCAGCTTGCACATGCAAAGCTCTGATTGTTGACGCGCTCCAGACATCTGCGTCCTGAGCACGGCCACAGTAACATTATCAAGTTAGGTGTCGCCACCTCAAAAACTAATTTAACACGCGATCGTTCATGTCGGCTCATATCCTTTCATGTTTTCTGTCTTTTATTCTTTTATTTGTGCCTGATGCGTTTTGCTGCTGTGGAGCGGAGCATCACCTTGTCCTCCGGTGACCCACCTCACCGGTGCGGCCAGCGAGCACTCCGCTGTTTTTGCGGTCGGTAGATATTTTAGAACTGCAGTTCAAAGGTAACTCATAAGGTGAATATATATGAAGCCATGTAGCAGTTTCTCTTTAGGATTGAGAGGAGATGCAGGAAGATAATAAACAGGCAGGACAGAAAAATAGTCAAATAAAAACAAGTTAGTTTTTGTACCTGCTGGTTGCAACAAACAGACACCACTGAAGGTAATCAGAAGTGAGGAACAGAAAATGAAATAATTATTTTAATGTTTAGAGCAGCAGGAACTCCGAGAGGCTGCAGGCGCATCAGTGAGTTTGCAGCCACTGTGCAGGGGGAGGGGGGAGAGGGCTGAAGCAGGGGGAGGGGGGAGAGGGCTGAAGCAGAAACTACCGTTGTTAAAAGAAATGTGTTTAAGTTTGAAAATGTGGGCGCAATTTTAATCGTCAAAAAAAACTCCAGCGAACCAACCGACCCCCCCGCGCCGCTTCAGGTGTATGACGTCATCAACGACTAGTCAAAGTCGACTCAATTTTCATTACTTGACTCTCCACTTTAAAAAAAGTTAAGTCATGCAGCCCCTAGCTACTACTAGTTTACCCGTTTAATTATAGATTCACTAGGAATAGAATATTTACTAAAAAATCACAACGTAACCATACACTACTCGGTATATATGTCCTGCATTCTTCTGGATGCAGGAAGTGGTGAGAGAGGTGTGTGTGTTTGTGTGTGTGTGTGTGTGTCGGCTCTGTCTTCTCCATCCCCAGTGAGTCGTGGAGGATGGCTGCTTATACTGAGCCAGGACGCTTGCTTAGCATGAGGATTGCTGTAAAGACTCTGACACTAGTCAGTGACTTGATGCAACCTGCTGGGTTCCTTATATGGGAAACTTTTACTGACTGGCTTAATGAACTGACCTGTATTGGAGTGTTTACCATGTGAAGTGCTTTGGGACGACTCTTGTCGTGATTTGCCGCTATATAAATAAACTTGAATTGAATTGATACCATCAGTGAAATGCAGCTCCCCAACACCAGCAGCACTCATGCCGCCCCACATAAGGTCTCCACCACCACCATGTTTCACTGTAGGCACCATACATTTCTCTATGAAATCCTCACCTTTACAACTCCATACAGTTTTGATACTATTAGTTCAAAAACAATGATCCAGTTTGTCTCATCACTCCAGAGACCCGGTAGTCTTCATTTCTTTCAGCATGGGTTCTACAGCAAATCCTAGGCGTGCTTTTGTGTGCATGGGCTTTAGGAGAGGCTTCCTTCATGGACGATACGCATGCATGCCACTCTTCTGCACTGTGCGCCGTATGGTGTCATGGGAAACGGTCACTCCAGTTTGGCTTTCTACTGCTTTAGCTAACCGCAGTGAAGTTGCATGGTGAATTTCTTCAACCCTTCTCTTCAGAAGACACTCCTGTCGAGATGTTAACTTTTGTGGACGGCCTGGATGTTTCTGTAAGATGGCTACAGTAGTTTAACTGATTTGTAAAGCTTTGCTAATCTTCTTGTAGCCCTCACCTTTTTTTGTGTAAAGAAAATATTTCCTTTCTCAGATTATTGTGACATTTCTATTCCATGTGGAACTACTGCTGACAGCATGAAATGGGAAGAGCTTTTCTTTGTTAAGTAATGCTCTTTTATAGTCACCTGTCCGCTGGACACATCTTAAATGAATCATTAGACTCACCTGTGATTGAATGTCTGTTAATTTGAAATTTGTAGTCTCAAAGGTATTTGCCAGACTCTGCATTAAATTTGTAGAAATGCAGTATAACTACACTTTACCATCTATATAAATATGAGCTGGGTTCAGTTTTTCATTGTGTTGAGGACTTTTGTCATAAATCATTACAGAAAATCCAAATCCTCTCCTCCAGACAGTGAAGAACTGTGTTTCGTATACGTCACTCCAACACGTAAAACAAGGCAGCTGCTGTTGCAAGTACTGTGAATAACTGTTATTTGTTTACTTTTGTGCTCTTAATTATTACAGAAAGTTGCGTTTCTAGCTGCAGCAAAAGGTGTGGTCCTCATGTTTGTGCCCTACACGCATTTTTAAATAACATAGGTCTGATCTAAAATAATAACCTACATCTATAAACCCATCTGGAACAGCCCGGGTACTTCTGGACTCCAGACGAGTCCCGTTAGCATGACTGCAGTAACACTGGTTACCGTGTTAGCTCCGGTAAGGAAAAAAACAAGTCATTTGGGAAGGCTAACACACACACACACACACACACACACACACACACACACACACACACACACACACACACACACACACACACACACACACACACACACACACACACACACAGATATGATCTAAAAGATGATCCCCATATTTCAGCAGTAGATCCTCCATGGACCAGTAGAACCTCCGTGCCATCCTGGATTAGTGCAAACGAGTCAAGCTAAGGAGTTACTCCAGCATCTGGAAGATGTAGTCTGGTAAGCTATTGGTTAAATATTTTCCAGAGTTGTATCAATAAATACATGCAGCGGTAAATCTGGCAGCACATTATTTAATTTATCTGTAGATTACTGAATTATATTGGGACACATGATGGAGCTAAGACTACTAAATTAAGGAGTGGAATATATCTGTAAATGGTGTTAAATTATGGAATAATCTTAAAAAGGAAATTAAAAACACTCTGTCATTTAATATATTCAAAATGTGTACCAAACTGAGTGTACTAAATAATTATGAAAATGTTAATTAAATCAATGATCATGATGGCACTGGAATTAAGAACAGGAAAACGTTTTAAATGAATCTGTATGTGTGTCTGACAAATGGAAATGGGATATAAATTGATTAGTTCTTCTGGAAAAGGGGGCAGAAATTATAAGATGTTTTTCTTCATTCTGCTTCTTTTCGTTCAAATTAGATTTTTTGTTATGTATTTCTTATTGTTTATATGTTTTATTTGTTTTTATTTTGAATGAAATAAAGAAAAGAAAAATAAATAAATAAAAAGACCAGCTGAGAACTTGCCAGCTTAGAGCTCCCGGTGGAGCACAGAAAGTAAATATTTAACAAAAGTAAACAAACTTTAGCAATTTTGGTTCTGCTGAAGATGAGCAAAATCCTCCCCGGTGTCCAAATCAGGTCGTGGGTCTTCTGAGTCAAACGGTCTAAAACATGTCTGCACCTCCGGTAGTGATATCCAGCTAGCGGGTCGGAGTTCGGTTGAACTTCTGGAGTAATCCGTTCTGGTCACCATACACCAGAGTAAAACCCTATCTGACCGACTATCAGAGGCTTCCGCAGCTACATCTGACTGATGACGCATTGTTCTCTGCTACAACGCTAACGCAGATGCACCGGAGTCGGGAGTTGTTTACTATAGCGGTTTCAGCAGAGCTTTCATGTGAAACGCGACCAGCTGCTCAGGGCTTAGACCGGAAGCTAGTTTCTGTTTTTCCAGCACCAGTCAAAAACACCAGATATTCTTAATAATCCAGCTGAAAAATCAAGAACTCTCTTCATCTGAGGTTCTAATACTTCTTTACACATGAAGTTCAAAGGAATTTTTGAAAGAGCAACGAATTTTGCCTCACATCTTTAAGTGTGACTTTGCTCCTAAGACTATATTTGGGGTGTGCACAGTTTAGCAACATGGATTTGTTTGGAAACTCACTTTTTTTTGTTTGTGCAACATCAATGGCCCACATTTGTAGGAGTGTTTTGGTATCTCATAGCAAAAGTTGATTCTGGAAGGAAATTAAAGGTTTTCTGACAAATGTAGTGACGAGTACTTATTTATGCTGAGCACTGTAACCCCAAAATTCCACTACCTCCGCTCCGCACCCGCTTTCCGCTGCCGCTCGCTTCCGAACTCAGTTTTTACTGGTACCCGCTCTACAACGGCTCCGCTCCGGTGCGGAGACCTGAGGTGGGCAAACAGGCATGTGCGGGATTTTCGAGATCTTGCGATACAGTCCGAGCAATAAACGCGGAAGTTAGATCCAAACACCCGTTGTGTGGGAGAAGCATCGACATGAACTGTTTAATCTGCCCATCATTTGTGTTGAGAGATCAGCAGTGTTTGGATCAACAAAGTGTGACTACTTTGATAGTGGAAACTGTATTTATGGCTTACTTTTGTGCATTTAAACTTCAGCCGCCATTGATAGTTGTTAAAAGTTGTTAAACCTGTGCATATGAAACAAAAAACGCTTTTTGTTTATCGATTGATTGTGAAATAATGGAAGTTGTGCTTGCTCCCTTTCCTGTTGGGCGGTTGTGATTCCTGTCCATTGACTGCGGAGGATGGTGGAATGGCGGGCGGCGCACTGCACCGCACGGCCGCAGTAGTGGAGCAGCTCTGATTGACTTCAACGGGATCGATTTTGCTGCGGAGTTCGTGCCGGAGCGGAGCGCAGCGGAGGTAGTGGAGTTTTGGGGTAACTTGTTGCCAGCTGAAAGATAATCGCCCATGCAGTAATTATCCAATAGGAGGCGCGTACCTATTTGCTTAGTTAAATTCAGGTGGCGACTTTTTTTTGGCCAGGTGGTGCATATAAATATATAAGACCAAATTATCTAAATGTGGTGTTTGAATTCTCCTCATGCTAACTGAATGTCAATATTTTTTAAATATTTGAAGAATAATTCTTGAAGCGTTCATGATCTATGTTGATTTCAATACAAGTTTTAAAAGACACAAACCACTGGGCTGCTCTATGTTTATGTTTATGTATTTAGCAGAAGCTTTGGTCCAAAGCGACTTACAAGGTATAATCGGCATGTTGCCCTTGAGGCTAACAACAACAATAACAACAACTTGACATCAATCATGGCAGGGGTCTGTGCAGATGTGTCTTCTTTTTTGTTTCTCATCATGTGTGCAAAAGCATTTCTGTCACCAATCTGCTCAGAGCGAAGGGAGCCGCCGACAAGTTGCAGCGGGGCCATCAGCTACAGTGGCTGAACACAGTTCACAAAAATGTGTTTGCACACATCTGCTCCTGTGAGAATGAAGGAAAAGACAATGAATTCAACGTTGCCATAGTAACAAAGGAAAGTTACCCCACAACCTTTATTTAATGTTGCTCAGAAGGTGTGTGTGTGTGTGTGTGTGTGTGTGTGTGTGTGTGTGTGTGTGTGTGTGTGTGTGTGTGTGTGTGTGTGTGTGTGTGCATGTGTGTGCATGTGTGTGTGTGTGTGTGTGTGTGTGTGTGTGTGTGTGTGTGTGTGTGTGTGGTGATTTCAAATTAACCCTACAAATAATCTGCATGGCCTAACATGTATAAATCACAACTAAAACACACACACACACACACACACACACACCTCTCACCACTTCCTGCATCCAGAAGAATAGGCAGCAGTTGTTCTGCCTCCCTTTTATCTTTCTTTGTTGTAAGGAGACCAGCAGCGTGACAGGTCAGGTGTGCTTCATCCCTGGCTTGAGTCATCCACTCTTCCTTCCATGCAATAAAAAGAGAGCTACAGAAAATTCGCCCTCCCCCCGAGGTGGTCTGACAGGAAATACAGTCACCTTTAGTCTGTCTCATTATGTATCCACAAACGTAGGCACAAGTATGAGCTGTCAGAGACAGATCTCTTTGTAATTCCCTTCATATCTCTCCCTGCCTGACCAGCTCTCTTTTACCTAGGTGTGTATTATAGACTTGTGTGTGTGCGTGCGTGTGTGCGTGTGTGTGTCCCCCTCTGAACAGAAGGGGGCCGAGCTGCAAAAGCAGAAAGAGCAGTAATTACGGCCTCCCCATGTTCAGCAGAAACATCAGAGGGAAGTAATTTGTTGCTCTATATTTAATCAGTGGAGATAACGAGAGTGACTGCAGCTGTCTGGGCCTTTGGGCAGGCGCACAAGCAGGAGCAGCATTTCCTCCAATACCTATTAGTCTTCAATGTACCATCATCTTCATTCTTTTCTGTTCAAATGACATTATCACCTTTCTTACTTCACTTTAGCTTTTTTAATCCTTCAGCGTTCCCGTTTTCCTCACTTCTGCCTGTTGACTCTATAAAAGGAGCGTTCGCCGGCCTCCGACACCTGGAGCGACTTTGTTTACTTCTCCTCATTCTTCTCCTGCACCATCGTTATCCTCATCCCTCTCTTACTGACTGTCCTCTCTTTTAGGGTGCAGGTGGAGTTCTACGTGAATGAGAACACTTTCAAGGAGCGCCTCAAGCTCTTCTTCATCAAAAACCAAAGATCTAGTAAGTTGTCTGTCCGCCACATTCTCCGTGTGGAGTTTGACGGCTGTTCTCTGGTTTTGTCTCAGCATCTTTCTGGTTGAAGAGCCATGTTTCATTTTCAGTGTGCAAAGCGATGTTATACTCTTGCTCTGCATTTCATCATCTGCTTCTCAGCTTGTCCTTTCTTTGAGCTGGTCTTAATATATCTGTGTCTAGTGATCAGGATTAAACATAATTTATTTTAGCCCTAAGCCATTAAATTGGATAATCAGTCGGGTTCGTTTTGTTTTTCATTCATTAAAGATGTCTGTGCATAAATTCTCAAAGTCCGTTTCTTTTGTGGTTGCAGGTCTGCGAGTGCGAATGTTTAACTTTGCTCTAAAAGTGCTGAGCTGCCTCCTCTACATCGTCAGAGTATTGCTTGACAACCCACAGGAGGAGAGACGAGACTGGTGAGGGAAATGCCAATAACACGGGGATTAATAAGGTGAAACAAAGTCTCTGTTACTGCGAGGGCCTGTCAGCAGTCGCAGGAGCACCAATAAATGAGATGACAGTGTAAAGGAGAGAAGAGAAGTGGTGATGGTGCAGTCAGGAAAGTAAACTTGATATTTGCGTTGAGCAGCATGTTGGTCTACTTTTAGTGGCAAGTGTCTGTCAGGGACATTTTGCCCATTTCTTTATTTTTATGGTTTATTATGCTTGTTTCGCCCAACGCAGCGTTGGTGGGGTTAACTGCACCAAACACAACTCATCATCGTCCCATCCCTGGAGTGAGTTTGACTGGTAAGCATTCACACGCCTTTAATAAGGAGCGATGGTTCCTGCCTGCAGACAAGAACCATGAAACCACTCACCCTGGAGTCCAACATCCCTGACCTCAGCTCACCGGGTGAAAACGTTGTGTAATGAAATCAATGCAACTTCGCTCAACCGATGCAGTCTGCAGTACTGATATTAAACAGCGCAGATCCCTTTCATTTGTCACAATCCAGCAGTATTGAACACCTGTCAGCATAACATGTATGCAGTGCCTGTGCAGGCTAATCAGCTGTGATCTAGTGAAGATAAAGTGTGTAATATACAACAATGGAGACGGAGGAGCACCAGATAGTGGAGATGGACCTGAGGCTGTGCCATGTCTCCTGTTTGGGGACCTATTGATCTAATTGATGGCTAATGGCATTGGTTAAGCTCTGGCTCCGAATGAATAAGGAGCCTGATAGAGAGCTCGGGAACGGGGAAGGCTGCCTCCTGCAGCAAACAGCAGACTTATGGCATCGATAGCAATTATGGCAAATGTTCTTGAAAAGAGATACCCTTTTCCTAAAACAAGGATGTAAATTTGATTCTGTGATTATTACTCTTTTATCTACAATATGAGCATGATGCAGTTCAGCTGTAAACATATTTAAGGCAGAAACTTCATTTATTTTCGTTTGCAAACCAGAATTTATTGTCTTTTTTTATATGAATATCTGTGTAACTTATGTTCCTCTTTGATACATTTTCACACTCCAATAAGATTTATGACTCCTTTCCTTCCCACTCTGTAGGAAGCTCATCATCTGGGTTGATAGGCCGCTACCGCTGTGGGCGCTGCAGGTCAGATGCACCACAACATTCTTGTCTAAACACACTTCAGTCCAATAGTCTGTTGTTGCGTCCGTGTATGGAGACAGACATGTCGGGTGCAACATCAGGCTCACCTGTCACTGATTCAGAATGGGCTCATTAAAGAGTATCCTGCAGACATGTAATCACTTCAGGCTCTTGTCAGCTCCATGAACACATGCAGGTAACTTAGCATGCTCTGTGCTACGATGAGACGCTGTTATGCTTGGGGGACTGTTGACATAAAAGAGCTTTTTTCTGCTACTTTGATGTGTTTCTCTGTAGAAGTCATTCTTGCAGACAGCTTTGTGAACATCCTACATTCAGAGAAAAGTGTTTACGTTCAGAAGAGACCGAAGAGCTTACTGCTAGTCTGAGCACAGCTGAAACAGAAATGTAGTATTGTCATTTATCCAAAACAGTTCATAGTTTTTGATGCAGCGTGGTTTCATAAACCTTTCTACAGGATGACAGGGTTATTAAATGATGTTTATGGTCGTCTACAACCACAAAAGTCTCCTGAGTGAGTGTAAGTGCAGACTTACATGAATGCTTTAGTATTTCTGCCTAAATAAATGCAAAATGCTGCAGTATAAAAGTTTAAAATAACCCTGCATGAACCAGCTGTGAAACGATGTGGGGCTTTCACGTCTGGGTCGGCCCGGCCCAGCCCTGGTAGGTTAACTGTGTTCACATCCGGGTGATCTGTGGGTTCTTCATGCTCAGCTGACAGGTTTTTTGGACCTGCTTTCCTGGCTGAAGTTCACGCCTACCTATAGAGTGATCTTCTGATTGGCGGAAAGAGTCAACCAGCAGTGGCATCCTGCATGCAAGATTCATTATCAGTCTGGACTGAGTGGAGTAAACATCTTCTCTGACTGCTGCTCAGAACCACCGCTCCGACCAGTGTCTTTCTCTTAGTGGACCAGGGGCAGCCCGTCCATAGGTGGCGCTAGGGTGCCGCACTCCCTTTCATTTTTTCCCTGTGTCCTGTCTGCCAGTAAAGAAATCAGAATGCCAAAAACAAGCCTTACAGTTTTACAACAGCAATACCAATCAGTTTGGAAAAGCTTGTGTAAATAAAAATGTCTTCAGATGTTTTTTAAAACATTCAACACTCTGAGGTGCTCTAAATGTTTCAGGGAGTGTGTTCCACGGGCGTGGGGCTGCTGCTTGAAAAGCTTGATCTCCCATGGTATGAAGTTTTGTTGTGGGCTGTTGCAGGAATTGAACATTTCTGGAGCGAAGATTTCTTGAGGTGATGTGGATAGTAAGGAGCTCTTTAAGATAAATAGGAGCATTTACATGGATACACTGATAGGTAAGGAGACCTAGTTTGTATTTAATTCTATAGAGATCCGGACGCCACGTGACTCTCAGAGAGTAGACGCCATGTTGGCAGGCAACAAAGGTAAACAAAATGAACGGGATCGGCTCGGATTTTACTCCGTCGGAGTTTACTTCACACTTTAAAACTGAAGAAATGGTTTTATATAGTCAGAAGTTAAATAGACTAAACATCTCCAACCCTTACCGTGCCCCTGGGATACTTTTTTAAAACGCCAGAAGCTGTCGGAGCTGACCTGGCCAGGGAGCGCCTTGGGATTCCCCCGGAGGAGCTGGCCCAAGTGGCTGGGGAGAGGGAAGTCTGGGCCTCTCGACTTGGGCTACTGCCCCCTCGACCTGACTCCGGATAAGCGGATGAAAATGGATGGATGGATGGACAAATAACTGATTTACATGTAAGTAGTTTAAATAGAGTGCTGTGCTGTTTGAATGTATAAACTGAACTCCAAGAGAAATCACTAGTTTGATTTTTTTCCATGAAATATGTCAGGCAGGAGCGTCTCAGGATCTGTCTGAGATCTGTCTCGGATGGCTCATTCCGTATGTCATCCACGTCTGTTCTGCATCCTGGGGCACAACAGGAATCTACCATATTTCCCGTTTGAGTTTTCCGACAATAACAAATAGTCCAGCTGCGGGCTTCTGCCTGCCAAAATGGCGCTGTTTCGATTTGAACTGTTGCATGCCGGGAGAAGTGACGTCAGCTCCCGGAGCTCTATAACAGCAATTCTCTTTATTATATATATGCTCCCACTTGGGGATATTTTTAGAAATTTTGGGATATTCTTCCATTCTTATGCTGATGATCCACAGCTTTATCTCAAAATTGATTCAGTGTCCTCCTCATCTACACTTTCTGCTCTTAGTGCATGCCTAGATGCGACAAAGGCATGGATGTCTGAAAATTTTCTCCAGCTAAACAGCAGCAAAACAGAGGTACTGCTCATTGGTACTGCTCATCAGGTAAAATCTTCTAACATAAAAAATATTGCCAGGTGGTAACTAGGGATGAGCCGTATCCGGTACGGATAAAGCATTTTTGACGAATACGAGCATGAAACGAGTAAACCTCGTAAATATCTGCAATCATGCTGAAGTAAACTCCGACGAAGTAAAATCCAAGCTGATCCCGTTCACGTTCATGGTTAAGATCCGTGTTTGTTTAGCTTCTTTTACCTGCCAATATGGCGTCTACTAACTGAGAGTCGCGTGGGGTCCGGAGCTCTATAGCTGGAGGTGGTCGAAGGGAACAGTGGCACCAAGTGTTTGGCAGTCCCGCCTCTGTCAGTGTGCCCAGGACTGCTGTGGCTATAATGTAGCTCATCATCACTAGTGTGTGAATGTGTGTGTGACTGGATGTATTGTGAAGCATCTTGGGGGGTTGTTGAACCCTAAGAAGACCATTTGCCAAAGGCCAAGGGAGGGACTTGGGGGAAATATAAATGATGAAAGATCCTACTTTATATCAGAAAACAGGGTCAGATATTTAAATGTATGCTTTTTAACGTCACTTTTAAAATGTTAAACTATGTACACCCGCTCTAAAGGGTTAAGATTCCACTTGTGGATTTATTTCAACAATGTAAGCATTAGCAGTGGCCAAAGTGTGTGGCAGCATAAATACATAAATAAAGTTTGAGCAGGCAGGTGAAATCCAGAAAATGTTTCAGTGCTGAGTGACAAAAAGGTACAGCGTGGAGGAACAGGACTCCTCATGCAGAGACGTCGTGGAAACAGGAACAAAAAGCAGAGAAACCAGGGCTGGCTATAAGGTTCATAGCTGAGTGAGGAGAGGTTAGTGTTCACATGAGAGAGGCAGGCATGACTGGGAGAGCTGAATAGAGAGACGTGAGAGTAAGTGACCTTGAAACAATGAACAAAATAAGACAAAGCAAACAGAAAATACAGTGAAATCAACAAATAAAACCAAATCAACAGCAGAAAAACTCTAAACTGAGGCAGACTCTGTTTTTGTAGTCTCTGTAATTCTGGTACATCAGCTCAGATGTAAAATTCATAACATTTTGTTAAAACCTTGTTTTATAGACTTTTACATATCCCTCAAGTTGTTTCAATGGAAACTTAAATGCATGCACCAGATATGATGCTGCCAGTGAAGTTTGTGCAAGTAAATAGACATGCAATGAAAAATGAGTGATGTAAAGGTTTATAAAGGTTGCATGATTTTTTTTTTTTTTTTTTTTTTAGAGATGGGAGCTATTTTAAAAAGGCAGTAATTCACTTTGGTCTCAGTTGTGCTTGGACTGGCCATTTGCTCATTAGTCCTGCAGCTTGCAAACTCTGTTTCTCTCAGCAGAGGCTGTTCAGAGCTATCTACGATTGGTAAAACATTTTTATGAAATTTTTGAAATTATACACTGAACTTAGGGATGCACAATATATCTGCATCAATATTGGTATCGCCAATGTTGGTCATTTTTAAAATATCGGTATCAGTCCGGTAAATAAAACTGGGCCAATATTAACAACCGGTATTTTTCCATCTTGTTTCCATTTGTTTATCTGTTTCAGAGGGTGAGTGCGGTGATGTGTTTTTGTTTTAGGAGCATAAATGTGTGTGATGTGTGTACATAATAACATAAATTCAGCTTTAATAATTGTAATTCTATACAAAATCTGCTGATTTTAGATGCATTAATGTCAGTTTATCGGTATCGGCAAATATCGGTTTTCAGACAGTGATATTAATATCGGACATCGGTATCGGCCCAAAAGTTTCATATCATCACTAACTGAGATACACTGAATTATGAACAATACTATATAATTCAGTCAGTTCAGTTGTTTTACTGTTACGGCTAAATTGCGACCAGATGCATGTAATGTGTGCTTTCATCCTTTTTTTTTTTTTTTTTTGCAAATTGTATTGACGTGAAGTCAATTCAGGATTTTAACTCACCAAGCCCAGCTGATTGTTGCCTGAATGTATTCACATATACAGAAACATTACCTTCTAATACAAACAGGCGTAAAAAGTCAGACACCAGAATGTCTCTTGGTTCATTTAAACCTATTCCCTCTGAAGCAAAAACCATCAGCCCTCCCACTGGTTCCACCCACGCGCTCCATCTCTGCGACTCCTAATTTCTCTCTGCTCCGGTCTCCATCTCGTCTCTGTTCTGTGTCTGCACCGTTGTCTCTTACTGATTCTCTGTGTCACTTTTTTTTTTTTTTTTTGCAGGTGCTTGTGGCTTTCATCAGCTTTTCAGAGACTATGTTGCTGGTGTATCTCAGCTACAAGGTGAGACACTCATGGTTCCTGCTGGTCGCTCGGGAACCTTTTGTGATGTTTGCTCGTGTGTGTGTGTGTGTGTGTGTGTGTGTGTGTGTGTGTGTGTGTGTGTGTGTGTGTGTGTGTGTGTGTGCGTATGTGTGTTTGGGGAGTGCCTGAGGGTGTTTTGTCCTTTTTGCACCTTCTATGTGTTCACAAAACAGATATTTTTCCTTTATCGTTGACCTCTCCTCCGCTCCTGCAGTTGGACGGGCCTCAAGGCCTTTTCTGCATTGTTTTGGTACGTAGCAAAGAGACTTTAGGGGAGACCCCTGTGTTGAGACAATGGGGGGCATAATCCATCAGCGGGTTGCCCCTGCCTTTGATGTACTTGACACTGCATGCTTGTGAAGGGCTCACTCCACAGATTACTCTGGAGGCTTGAGACCTTAGCATTTAAAGCTGACTGATTCCCGTGGACACAGCCTGTGACTGTCCACCTACACCAGTCGGATTTAGGTCAGCCTCATCCAGGCAGCAAACACATTAAAAAAGCCATGGCTGACATCTTAATTGAGGAGCAAGGCTTAGTGGGAACTGAGCAATGTGCCTCTCCTCTCAAATGGCACAAGAGAGTTGTATAACCTGTATATATCCTGAGATTCATTCTACAAAGAAAAAGCTTGTCCATTTGTCCCTTTCCACTCTAAGCTGGCGGTCCTGTTATGTTCTAATCCCTTAAGGTCATGGAGACAATGAAACTTGCTGACCCTCGGGTGTGCTTTGTGTTTCCAGGGCAACGTTTGGGAGCAAGTCTTACGTGTCCCATTCATTCTGGAGATGATCAGCACTGTTCCCTTCATGATCACTGTGAGTGGAGAGATAAGAGTCGCTGAGCACTGATTGCAGGGAAGTCTCTCCATCAGTCGTTTGTTTTGGCTAATATCCGCGCTGATGGAGTCACAGCAGGCACATTCTGACAGAACCCCGTCTCTCACTAGAGAGCTCAAGACTCTGCTGCACAATAAAGCTGAAGTGACAGAGAGCCAAGTGAGCCTTTTTCTTCTTTTTGACAGGTGATTCTGCCCTCCTTCAGAAACCTCTTCATCCCTGTATTTCTCAATTGTTGGCTGGCCAAACATGCCTTGGAGAACATGATAGTAAGTGAGAAAATATATTCCATTCTCGGTTTCCCGTAGCTGCCATCTCGACACCTCTCTTGTGTTTTTTCATTGGCAAGCACTTCCTCTACTCCTTCTCCACTTTCGGCCCACCAGATTTATCTTAAACTCTCTGCTGTGAGGATAAATGTGTCAGAAAATAATAAAAAAAACTCTCAGATTTCATTGCTGCAGTGACATCCACTAGGTTACCTCGGTGGTGCAAACTGACACTGTAAATAAAAGAATGGCTGTATAATGCCACACTTAGCCCACAGAACAATAAAAGGGTTTGAGGGTGAGGTTAGATGAAAAATTGTGTAATTATTTTTTTCTTTTTGATATATTTGGTCACGTTGAGTATTACATGCAATCTGAATGTGAAAATGTTCTTCAACCCCTAAAATGGACGGGAAATGCTCGGGTCAGAAACAACCACACAGATCTACATCACACCTTGCATTTATGTACTCACCCATGTTGGTTCCCAACCGCGGAAGGCTTTGTTGATTTGGCAACCAGAAGAAAGCAGAGCACATCTCTGCTAGTAGAAGCTAACCGTTAGCATAGTAGAAGCTAACCGTTAGCATTAGCAACACCGAAACATGGTGGAACATGTTCAGGCTTGTGTTGGATAACATACTGAGAAAGAAGAGCGAACTGAAGCAGCTGTAACCCAATCAGAGGTGAGATGTTTGCATATCTTAAATAATAATGAGTAAGACTCCAAATCCTGACGTTTTCCACACCCCACTCCCCCGACTAACCTCTACTTCCTGAACAAGGAGCGACAGCTTTTATTTCCCATTCATTCATTTACACTAGAACCACGGCTGACATATTGGAAGAAGGAGTGTAGGCCCACTTCCCAGTCACCACACAGATTTCATGTCAACATTCAGTCCAAATACACATCTGTTTGTCTTTGCAGAATGACCTCCACAGGGCGATCCAGCGGACACACTCGGCCATGTTCAACCAGGTGGTGATACTCATCAGCACATTGGTCTGTCTTATGTTTACATGGTGAGTGCCACCATTTGTAGCACTAAACGGAAAGGTGGAAGGCAGGGAGGACAGGAGAAGAAAAGTGCTGTTAAATGGAGACTGCGTAGGAAGTCAAATGTGTCAAAGAGGACGAATGAGATGAAGCAGTTATAGTGTGAAACAGGCAGAAAAAGTCATACAGGGAGTGAAGATTGCCACCAGTGGAGCTGGTAGAGAATGGCAGAAGGCAGAGAGGTAATTGGTTACTGTCAGAGTGGGCTGGTGCTCTTAAAAGACAGCAGGCGATTGCTTCACTACAGCGGAGGATGTGTCAACTCGCTTCCTATCTGGGGCAAAAGCTCGAGCAAATCGAGGGGCAGCTTGAGTTAAGTGTCCAGACCACTCCAGGTCTGACATTTGCTGGTTGACTCATATCTGCTAAAGATTGTGGTAATAGGCACAGCACACCTTCATGCACAGATTCCCAACATTGGAGCATGCATCCGCCCCCATCTTTGCACATAAAAAGTCACAGATATTTGCACAGGTGTGAAAAACCTCTCCCCATGAATAAAGGCTCCCACGAGAGCCGCATGACAAGTGTCTCTGATACTTTTCTCACATCCCATCATCCCCCCAAAATCTCCACCAGCATCTGCGGCATCCAGCACCTCGAGCGAGCAGGAAACAACCTGACCCTGTTCGACTCGCTTTACTTCTGCGTGGTCACCTTCTCCACGGTGGGCTTTGGAGATGTCACCCCGCAGATCTGGCCCTCGCAGCTCCTGGTGGTCATCATGATTTTTGTGGCGCTCATCGTGCTTCCTATCCAGGTGAGAAACAAATGTTTAACACAAGCACTAAGATGCCAAACAAGTAGCCTGGGGAGGGTGGAATCATGACACTCCATCTTTATCATCTTTGCTTTTTTTATTACACTTTAAAATCGTCATGCAGAGCCCTCCAGCATCTAACCTATCAAACAGAACGGCTCCACCACCTTTAGAAGACACCTAGTTCTCCTTGATATGCCCAAGACCATTGAGGTTGTCTTCCTTGTCACTAATATTTCTTGTATCTCGCCCATCATACAACAATTTGATGAGTCACTACATCCTACGAACATTTTTGACACTATTTTTATTCACAGAGCAGCAAGAGACTCTTTTCTACTCACTCCCTTTCCTAAATCCTTTCCCTGTGTTTGAGCTGCTCCATAAACAAAAATTGACAGCAAAGACTTGGATGTTTAGACACATGCAGCAGGTGATGTAACACCTCTTCAAAAGCATCATTCAGACTGTCCCTCTGGGCCTTCGTCCCATCCATGCAAAGCTTTTGTCTGCCATACCTGTGCGCCCGTCAGGGTGCTAATAGGACTCTCTGTGCATGTGTTTGTATCTGCAGTCGGAGGACAGAGAATCTCCAAAGACACAAAACTGATAGTCACCAGTAATGACGCTGTGACTCAGTGCTGAAGATGTTTTATTTAGTGCTGTTTTTGTGTTTTGGGAGAACAAATATGCTTCATTTTAAAATCTTCACAATCTATTACTGTCCAGCCAGCAATGACAGTTATTCACATTAATCCTTTTATTTAACTGTGTTAAACGTTTATAATTGCTGACACACCTAACTGCCATAATTAACATTTCCATAGACGTCCTACAGAGAGAACTTGCAGTCATTGAAATTTCCTTTTTCATCTTAGATCAAAAAAAAAAAAAAAAAAAAAATTAGATCAACTCCTCCTTGAACCGTCACCTTATCGTGGTGGAGGAGTTTGAGTGCCCTAATGATCCTAGGAGCTATGTTGTCTGGGGCACTTAGTGCCCCTGGTAGGGTCTCCCATGACAAATTGGTCTTAGGTGAAGGGTGAGACAAAGAACGGTTCGAAGGATCTTTCATGGCGGTGAAAACGAAGAGTCGGAGTACCCGGCCCGGAGGGTTACCGGGGTCCCACCCTGGAGCCAGGCCTGGGGTTGGGGCCCGTGAGCGAGCGCCTGGTGGCCGGGCTTTCGCCCATGGGGCCCGGCCGGGCCCAGCCCGAACCGGATACATGGGCTCGTCCAACTGTGGACCCACCACCCGCAGGAGGAACATGAAGGGTCCGGTGCAATGTGAATCGGGTGGCAGACCAAGGCGGGAGCCTTGGCGGTCCAATCCCCGGACAAGGAAACTAGTTTTTGGGACATGGAACGTCACCTCGCTGGCGGGGAAGGAGCCGGAGCTTGTGGCAGAGGTTGAGCGGTACCGGCTAGATATAGTCGGACTCACCTCGACACATTGCATTGGCTCTGGAACCCGAGACCTGGAGAGGGGTTGGACACTCTACTTTGCTGGAGTTGCTCCGGGTGAGAGGCGGAGGGCTGGGGTTGGCTTTTTGTTAGCCCCGAGACTCTCTGCCTGTGTGTTGGGGTTTACCCCGGGGGACAAGAGGGTAGCTTCCTTGCGCCTTCGGGTCGGGGAACGGGTCCTGACTGTTGTTTGTGCGTATGGGCCAAATATCAGTTCAGAGTACCCACCCTTTTTGGAGTCCCTGGGACGAGTGCTAGATAGTGCTCCATCAGGGGACTCCATTGTCCTGCTGGGGGACTTCAATGCTCACGTGGGCAATGACAGCTTGACCTGGAGGGGTGTGATTGGGAGGAACGGCCCACCTGATCAGAACTCGAGCGGTGTTTTGTTATTGGACTTCTGTGCAAGCCGCAGTTTGGCCATAACGAACACCATGTTCGAACATAAGGATGCCCACCGGTACACTTGGTACCAGGGCAGCCTAGGTCACAGGTCGATGATAGATTTTGTAGTCGTATCATCTGACCTGCGACGGTATGTTTTGGACACCCGAGTGAAGAGAGGGGCGGAGCTGTCAACTGATCACCACCTGGTGGTGAGTTGGATCAGATGGCAAGGGAACATGCCGCGTAGACCTGGCAGACCCAAACGCATAGTGAGGGTCTGCTGGGAACGCCTGGCAGAAGAACCTGTCAAGACGGTCTTCAACTCCCACCTCCGGCAGAGCTTTGACCACGTCCCGAGAGCAGTGGGGGACATTGAGTCCGAGTGGGCCTTGTTCCACTCTGCGATTGTCGAGGCGGCTGTTGCTAGCTGTGGTCGTAAGGTGGCCGGTGCCAGTCGTGGTGGCAACCCCCGTACCCGCTGGTGGACACCAGAGGTTCGGGGAGCCGTCAGGCTGAAGAAGGAGGCCTACAGGGCGTGGCTGGTCTGTGGGTCTCCGGAGGCAGCAGACAGGTACCGGATAGCCAAGCGGGGTGCAGCAGTGGCAGTTGCCGAGGCAAAATCTCGGGCGTGGGAGGAGTTTGGTGAGGCCATGGAGAAAGACTATCGATCGGCTCCAAAGAGGTTCTGGCAAACTGTCCGGCGCCTCAGGAGAGGAAGGCAGCAACTCGCTCACACTGTTTACAGTGGGGATGGGGAGCTGCTGACGTCAACTGAGGCTATAGTCGGACGGTGGAAGGAATACTTTGAGGAGCTCCTCAATCCCACCAATGCGCATTCCGAGGAGGAACCAGAGCTGGGAGGCCTGGGGATGGACTGTCCGATCTCGAGGGCAGAAGTTGCTGAGGTAGTCAAACAACTACACAGCGGCGGAGCCCCGGGGGCGGATGAGGTTCGTCCTGGGTATCTCAAGGCTATGGATGTTGTAGGGCTGTTGTGGTTGACACGTCTCTACAACATTGCGTGGTCATCGGGGGCAGTTCCTAGGGAGTGGCAGACCGGGGTGGTGGTCCCCATCTTTAAGAAGGGTGACCTGAGGGTGTGTTCCAACTATAGGGGGATCACACTCCTCAGCCTCCCTGGAAAGGTCTACTCCAAGGTACTGGAGAGGAGGGTCCGATCGATAGTTGAATCTCAGATAGAGGAGGAGCAATGTGGTTTTCGTCCTGGCCGTGGAACTGTGGACCAGCTCTATACCCTTGCAAGGGTGATGGAGGGGGCATGGGAGTTTGCCCAACCAATCCACATGTGCTTTGTGGATTTGGAGAAGGCTTATGACCGTGTCCCCAGGGGCACCCTGTGGGGGACGCTCCAGGAGTATGGGGTGGGTGGCTTTCTGTTAAGGGCCATTCAGTCCCTTTACCAGAGGAGCGTGAGTTTGGTCCGCATAGCCGGTAGTAAGTCGGACCTGTTCCCAGTGAGGGTTGGACTCCGCCAGGGCTGCCCTTTGTCACCGGTTCTGTTCATCACATTTATGGACAGAATTTCTAGACGCAGCCGTGGTGTGGAGTGTGTCGAGTTTGGTGGCAGGAGAATCTCGTCTCTGCTTTTTGCGGATGATGTGGTCCTCCTAGCTTCATCCAGCTCTGACCTTCAGCTCTTGCTGGGTAGGTTCGCGGCCGAATGTGAAGCGGCTGGGATGAGGATCAGCACCTCCAAATCTGAGACCATGGTTCTCGACCGGAAAAGGGTGGCTTGCCACCTCCGGGTCGGGGGAGAGGTCCTACCTCAAGTGGAGGAGTTTAAGTATCTCGGGGTCTTGTTCACGAGTGAGGGTAGGAGGGATCGGGAGATCGACAGGCGGATTGGTTCGGCGTCTGCAGTGATGCGGACGCTGAGCCGATCTGTCGTGGGGAAGAGGGAGCTGAGCCAGAAAGCCAGGCTCTCGATTTACCGGTCGATCTACGTCCCAATCCTCACCTATGGTCATGAGCTTTGGGTAATGACCGAAAGAACGAGATCGCGGATACAAGCGGCCGAAATGAGTTTCCTCCGTAGGGTGGCCGGGCTCAGCCTTAGAGATAGGGTGAGGAGCTCGGACATTCGGGAAGGACTCGGAGTAGAACCGCTGCTCCTCCGGATCGAAAGGAGCCAGTTGAGGTGGTTTGGGCATCTGGTCAGGATGCCTCCTGGACGCCTCCCTGGGGAGGTGTTTCGGGCATGTCCTGCCGGCAGAAGGCCCCCGGGTCGACCCAGGACACGTTGGAGAAGTTACATCTCCAATCTGGTCCGGGAACGCCTTGGGGTCCTGCCGGAGGAGCTGGTGGACAAGGCCGGGGAGAGGACGGCCTGGAGCTCCCTAGTTGGGATGCTGCCCCCGCGACCCGGACCCGGATAAGCGGAGGAAGACGAGACGAGACGAGATCTTAGATCAATTTAAAATGACATCATAACATCGGGACGTGTCCACCTTCATCCAAATGCTTCACTATCTGCTGCTTCGTCGTGTTTTGTGCAACATGCCATTAATATCTGCCAAAAGAAAACATGAAAATAAAAATGGACAATAATGAATGTTTGACACACAGTTCTAAAAATAGAAAATAACTTTCGAATCCAAATATCTGCCCGTCTGCCATTATGCCAGTTTGTCTGTCCATATTTTTATTATAGGTTTTGTTCTGTTTCTCTGGCTCAAGAGAGCATACACAACTCCAAATACTAAAAAAATGTTTCTTGAAATCCCTCTACAATATAATTTCATGGAAATCTAAACGTTCTGTTTCATTTACAAATTTCTGTTTTTCTATTTGAGGTCATTTTGAGTTCTGAATACCTTTAATTAAGTTCATAGAGCTGATATAAAGAATGATGTTTTTCAGTGTCTCAAACGTTACATAATGACTGTAAAAGCTGGCCGTAGTTTTTTGTCTGATAATTATAAAAGGAACTTTTCCAACAATTTTTCTAAAGGATGTTTTAAAGATTAAGCTTTCGTTCCAAAAAATAAAAGTAAAATAAAACAAATTGGATATTCAGCATAAAAGTATTTTTAAAAATCCCTCTGATTTACAAGATTATCAGATACAAAAGTATTTAAATTGCCTGCTGAGGAGTGACAGTCCCCTGCAGGGCTCCATTAAAAGCCAGTTTATTGTGAAAGTGAATATTTTGTTTGACCTACGCATTTGCAAACAAGGAAGCATCGCTGTTGTCGATAGCTCAGGAGTAGTTCCAGCTTCTTTGATTAAATGTTAAAATTGCTTGCCATTGCTCTGCATGTGGGACTGCTTCCCACGCCCGAAGGAAGGACCAGCTTCTGATAAAGCTTCTACTGTGTTTCAGCTGTGGCCAAATATTGCAAATGTCTTCACAAAGGCTTCACGAACAACAAAAACTGGAGCATAAGCAACATTTGCTACGACGACATGAATCAGCTGATGATCTCTTCATCATCTCATCCTCTCTTCCGATCGCCATCTCTCATCCTCCATAAATACCCCCTGACATTTAGAAACTGGCCCCTGCAAGCCCCAAGCCCCGCCCTCTGTGTGTGTGTGTGTGTGTGTGTGTGTGTGTGTGTGTGCGTGCGTGCGTGCGTGCGTGCGTGCGTGCGTGCGTGTGTTCCGTCTTGTTTGACAGATCCACGAGTCAACACCAAACATGCATCCTGACACGACTTTCTGCATTTTTGAAAACATGATTATTTTTACTTGATTACATTTAATTTTCATCATGTAGAGTTTTCTGATGGAAGCATGAAAGGCTGTGGGCCAAGTCCATCCTAAAGAGCTCTGTCCTGAGTGATGCTTTCAATTTCTAATGAGCTGATATTACCTCAGCACAACACAGATCTGATTTATCAGGGGTAAAATGATGACTTGCCAGAGGAAAAGATGACACGCTAATGAAATATAACTAGGTCTGAGTCATCTGTGCTTGTTACTCTCCATTCAGAGCCGCTGATGCTGCAGGAGCTCTGTTACACTTGGTTCAAGGTCCCGTGCATCAGTTAAAAAGCTCTTTTGGTCGTGGCGTGTAAATTGCGTGCTCTTGCTCCACTTTTTTTTGCTGATGCACCAAAAAACATGTCTGTGCAGTTTTATTGAAGTCTTACTCGTTTGCATCCTCCTCCTCACCAAGTTAATGTTCGCTATCATGTTCCATCCATCCACCATCCTGAAATCTTCTCTCATCTTAATTCCCCCAAACACTCTCCTTAATCAAATGGAAACACTACACACGAGGCAACGTTCTCTTTTCATACACCACCTGGGTCCGTGCTGTATTCCCGCTAACTTAATCCTGTTTCCATCTGTTGAATGTGATGGATGTCGCCCTAAATGCAGTTTGAGCAGCTGGCCTTTCTGTGGATGGAGCGACAGAAATCTGGAGGCAACTACAGCCGCTACAGGGCACAGACGGAGAAGCACGTGGTGTTGTGCGTCAGCTGTCTCAAGATCGACCTCCTCATGGATTTCCTCAACGAGTTCTTTGCTCACCCTCGGCTGCAGGTCTGCGTTTAAGTAGGACAAGCAGGTTTTCCGGGGGTCGTGTGTGTGTGTGTGTGTGTGTGTGTGTGTGTGTGTGTGTGTGTGTGTGTGTGTGTGTGTGTGTGTGTGTGTGTGTGTGTGTGTGTGTGTGTGTGAGTGTGTGAGTGTGTGTGTGTGTGTGTGTGTGAGTGTGTGAGTGTGTGAGTGTGTGTGTGTGTGTGTGTGTGTGTGTGTGTGTGTGTGTGTGTGTGTGTGTGTGTGTGTGAGTGTGTGTGTGTGTGTGTGTGTGTGTGTGTGTGTGTGTGTGTGTGTGTGTGTGTGTGTGTGTGTGTGTGTGTGTGTGTGAGATAATCCTTTCCAGGACCCCTAGCGTCATGGGATTTAATTCTGCAGAAGCAGGAATCAAACCTCTGCCTTATTCATCTTGGAGCAGCTGTGTGTGTCTGCTCAAAGGTGTGAATAATTATCACCTTACCCTTCCTCCAAGAGCATCAGGGGCCGATTTACGTCTTTCACTTTGGTTCCTGGAAATTTGGTGCTCTTGAGTTCATAAATGCATGAGACTGCTGGATTGGTGCAAGCATGATCATTGTACTGTAATAACCACTCTGTGCACGTGTGTGTAGGATTACTACGTGGTGATCCTTTGCCCTGCTGAGATGGACGTCCAGGTCCGGAGGGTCCTTCACGTCCCCCTGTGGGCTCTGAGAGTCATCTACCTGCAGGGCTCGGCCCTCAAAGACCAGGACCTGATGAGGGCCAAGTGAGTCGCTCTGTTTGTCTTTATTAGAAAAACTTACAGCAGAATCATGAAAATACTCGATGGCCAATAATTAAGAATTACAATGAGAGGTCTTGAAACATCTTTAGTTACACTTTGACTCAAGCTGATTTTCAGATCAGTCACAGGATCTGAAACTGCACAGAGACGGAAACGTGTTTTTTATTAGGTCTCCGCCTCCGACAGACTCATCCTTAAACGCGGTGGGCTTTAATGTCACTTTGGTTTATTTATTGTTCCGTCGTCCCACTTTTTTCCCTTCTTTTGTCCTCTCTTACAATAACATGACAACACCCATCTTCCTGTGTCTCACGGCCTCCCCCGTTTCTCTCTCTCTCCCTCCCTCGTCTCTGCGGCTCCTGTCACTCGGTGCTCTACTAACTACCTGCAGGATGGACGACGCTGAAGCCTGCTTTATCCTCAGCAACCGGTTTGAAGTGGACCGCATTGCTGCTGTACGTGTTTTAACCTTTTCTCCACATTTCATAACCTTTGATGACATAAAACTTTAATCATGCCCAGATTGTAATCGTCATGTGCTTATAGGCATTGTCTCCATCTCTACACATTATTGCATTGAATGATTTGTTTTATTTCTCTGCTAATGGTTCTGTATTATATCCTTTAGTTTGAAATCCACAGTTAAAACAACTGAAGGGGTTTGATAGCCGAAAATCCTTCCTCTTATGTTGAAAACTGTGAATATTGTGATAACATTGTCAGATTGCAAAGTAAAATCCAACTCACCCCGTCAAACCTTCTAACATCCACACTGACTAATAAGCTATACTTTCTCTTCTTTGCATCCATCCATCCATTGTCTGAGCCGGGGGGGGGGGGGGGGGGGGGTGCTGGTGCCTATCTCCAGCAGTCAATGGGCAATCAGGCGGGGTACACCCTGGACAGAGAGCCAGTCCATCGCAGGGCAACACAGAGACACACAGTACAATCACACACACACACACACCTAAGGACAATTTAGACAGACCAATTAACCTAACAGTCATGTTTTTGGACTGTGGGAGGAATGCACGCATGCACAGGGAGAACATGCAAACTCCATGCAGAAAGATCCCAGGCGGGGAAGTGAACCCAGGACCTTCTTGCTGCAAGGCAACCGCTCTAACCACTGCGGCACTGCACAGCCCCTCTTCTTTGCATGTCAAGAATAAATTATCTTCATTTTTACCTTTGATCCCAAAACGCCCTTTCTGTTGGTCCATTTTTGTATCTGAAAAATCCCGTTTCTAACATGATTCCGATTTCTGTTGACATTTGACTGAAGCAGCCTGAATGCAGAAGACCTTGTGAATTTGCTTTTCCAGATAACGGTAAACTCTTCCAGAGGTCTCGGCTGAAACCTCACACACTTTATTCACCGTGCTCTCACCACAGCCGGTCATGAAAGGTCAGAATGATCTTGATCTGACCTTTCATGGTCATCCGGTTGCTCCACACCATCAGCAGCTGAAGGGGGATGCTGTAGTCTGACGCTGCTAATCATCACTTTGTGCCTCACTTACTTTCTTTCTTTCTGTCCCTTTTACTGTCGGTCGATCCGTCTCACTTCACTCTGTTTTCTGCATTTTTGTTATTTGGCAGGACCATCAGACCATCTTGAGAGCCTGGGCGGTCAAAGACTTCGCTCCAAACTGCCCCCTGTACGTCCAGATCCTCAAGCCTGAGAACAAGTTTCACGTCAAGTTTGCAGGTGGGCAGTGAGAAAAAGACGCTGGCAAGGATCTGAGCCGCATGTGTTGTTTGGAGACGACTTCTATTCATGTCCTGGATGCAGATTATAACGTAGTGATTCTTACTGGATTCTATGTCTTTCTGGTCCAAGTTGGCAGTGGCTTTTGTTCAGTTTATCACGGGATTTGAGTCGTCTTCTGGTGCGATGCACAAACTTTCTGAGTGCTCTTTTGTTTTGCTAATAAGGAGCTGAGTGATGTTCAGATGACTTAAACTTGTCAAACGAGAGTTTGAGCAGCAGCTCTGGACAGGAGCAGGACAGATTCTGCATAGTTTTGTTTTTGGATTGCCTCCACTCTCTCCGTCTGAGCTGAAGATGTCGGCCAGGTCACCTGAAAACATTTCATTTCAGTTCTCACACATCTTCCTGCCTGCAGCCCTGAAGGATCTTAGACCCAATTTTAGATGGACACCTTTATCCCAGCTGTCTCTATCGATGATTAACGTTTTACTTTGCCACCTCAGAAACAGAAAATCCCTTCCTTTGGTGAGTTCTGCAGCAGCGCCAACCCGGCAGACGAGCTCCTTCCACTGCGCAATCCACCTGCGGCGCTGTTAAAACACCTCACAGTCAGACCCAGGCTTTTGTTAGTGAGGCAAGAACGGTTCAGCAAAAAAATAGCATTTCATGTTCATCCATTATCAAACCCTTTGAACAATACATGACGAACAGTGAGCTCTGCAGGAGGAATCTTCTGCTCTGCTGTCAGATGCTTTTATTGCTTTAATGTTTCATCTCACATGAACACGGCGTTTGACATGCTGAAATAGCCTCCTGATTCATTGCAGAATATTAATTTAGCGTTGAGCGCTGTGGATATTGCGTCCTGTCTAATGGCTAGTAGCTGCTCCCGTCACTGATGCAGCAGATAATTAGTGCTGAATTTAAACGCCCGGAGCTTTAGTGATTCCCAGATTTTTTTTTTATTCTTAATGGAGCAAATTTCATAATAAGGTGCGTTTGATGTGTCGTCCCCCCCCCCCCCCCCCCCCGCCTGAATTTACAATAACCGCTCGTTGTGCAGTCACACGAGCATCACCCTGAGGACAGATGCCAAACCCTGACGCCACTTGGAAAACACTCATCAAGCAATGGTGTGGGAGGCATTAATAAGCAAGAGGTGTAAGATTTAATTTGATCCTTAAACTCAGCTTAATAAGAGCTGAGCGTTCATTAGAAAAGATCTGCTGCAGCCGAGCAGGGAAGCTGGAGGTGTTTGGGGTCTAGAGAGTCTATTGATTACTTACCTAATTTGTGTTTTAAATATAAATATCCCTTTGCCCCCCTGAGCTCAGATCATTGCAGAGGCTCATTGTATATGCAGCAACAGCTCACTGATTTAATTAGCCAAGCCGGTGGACCTGTGGTCGGGTTGGGGCTGCTCTCCTGCAGCTACACCTTTGAACCTGGTTTATAATAAAAAGGAAAAGTGAGGCATGAGCTTAAACTCCCAAGATATTTGGAGCCAGGATGACAGAACAGGGGCTGTGGGTGCTTTGGGTGTTTGAGATCATTGGTGGAATGTGTGTCTAGCTGTAATGGCCGTTGCTTCTCCATAGAAACACAAGCTGAGGCTCTGAAACGAACTGACAAGCTGAACAGCAAGGGACTACTGTGCATTTGTGTGTGAGCTGCATCATGATGTGCTGCTCTGAGTCAAAACAACACTGCTACTTAATCACTATATTCACAGTCACCAGTTTTAATTGTCATGTTTATCACCGACCCACCCCCAGGCTCTTACACGCACACGCACACACACACACACACACGCACACACACACACACACACACACACACACACACACACACACACACACACACACACACACACACACACACACACACACACACACACACACACACACACACACGTCTCATTACTTCAGAGCAAGCTGCATTTAAATCTTCTATGGTCTAATGATTCTCAAACTAGCATCTGACTTAAAGTGATTTTTCAGCTCAGACCTGACGTTTACTCACCAATTACGTCCTAATATGCGACACTTACGGCTGACTGTAGGCGCCGGGCTGGGCCCGGCGGGCAGCACGTTTGTCGCCAACAGGCAGCGTGGCACACCTGTGCACTGAGCTGAACACAACGCAATCAAAAATTACACGGCAGAGGAAATGGATTCTCTCTCAGCTCGCATCACTGATTGGCTCACTACAAATATTAAGCGGTCAATTGGTTTTTCCTTTCAGGGAAGAGGCTTGGAGGCAACAGGTGACAGTAGAGTGATCTGTGTTTGCTCAGGTTGTTTGGTTGGCCCACAGCCGTGAACAAATGAGCTGTTAAATGGTGAGTGGGAATCGCTCCACGTGTTGCTTTGTCTTCCCATACCTCCCATCCCAAAAACGGGAAATCTCAGAATTGGAAAAGAGGAATTTATTAAAGATATTATGATCCATTAATGTCTTACCTGAATGTCTTCAGTTCGGAGAAATAGAGATAACTGAAAAGCCAAGGGTCAGTCTGAGGAGCAGAACCGAATTAGAAATAATCTATTCTTAAAGTTTCATAGTTCACAAAATAAACAAATGAATAAATAAATCCTGAGTGATTATTAAGAGAAGTGCTGGTCTGCTTTACAATGTCACGTTGAAAGCGGGAGGTTTGGACCCAAGATGCAGAATCCCCAGCACGACTCGAGGCAGGAGTGGTTTAAGAAAATAATTCCTTTATTTAAAGGAGGATGCGCCAAAAGTCCAAAGGCACAAAAACCAGACTTAATCTCAAAACACACTGAACGATCAAAAACAGAACAGAAGCTCACTCATGAGCACGAACTTGGAGAAACTCCAGAGGGACAGAACAACGCTGACACATACAAGGGACCGACAACACTGAGGCCTAGTCCACACGTAGCCGGGTTTTTTTAAACGAATATCCGCCCCTCCATAACCCTGCATCGACACCACCTTGTTTAAGAAAAACTGTCCACACGTACCTGGATAAATACGTTGTTAAGGACATGCCAGACCTGTAGGCGGCAGTACTTCCCCCGTTCTAACCTCGTCCTTCGTCTGTGGTCTTCCACAAGGAGCAGTAATTCCGCTTGCAAAAACAAACAAGCAAAAAGCGCTTGGACAACTGATAAAGCGAGCGCAGCTCTGAGGGCATCCATGCTGTCGGCTAGTGTAAACACAGGTCGCACGCGTGATGTCAGCTTTTTTTTTTTTGTCGCGGAAAGTGACGTTGCGGACCTTAAAACTCCGGTTTTGTCTGTCCACACGCAGACACCCAAAACGGAGAAAACGCAGATCTTCACTTTGGCCGGAGTTTTTAAAAAGATCCGTTTTCGTGTGAAAAAACTCAGTTTTCGTGTGGATAACCGGCCAAAACGTAGGAAAATATCTACGTTTTGGCAGATCCCCGGCTACGTGTGGACAGGGCCTGAGAGACACAGACAGGGTTTTATGCACAGAGGGAAGCAATCGGGGAAACAGGTAGCAGGTGTGTGAGGAGTGTGAGCTGAAGGGATCAGATCTAAATGGGGAAGGAACACATTGTTAAAGGAAAAGACTGACTGGATAATATAACTATACAGAGAACTAACGATAAGTGAACTAATAAACCTGAAACTAGACACCAGAAAAAAAACACTAAATCTTCAGCTTGGGGAACTAAAGAGACAGGGACGAAAAGAGAGGGGATCTATGGGGAGACTAGACTAAATTGGGTGGGATAACTAAGTATAAAGTGACTAGGGAGAAACATGAGGGAAACCTGGAGGGGGCTGGGGACCACAAGGAGCACAGTACCTGAGGGGAACCTGGAGGAGAACGTGGAGGGGGCTGAGGACCACAAGGACACAGAACATGACATACATGTTTGACTAATGAAACTTTGTGACTTCAGCATCACTTATTTCAGTCTGACAGGTAGAACATGTATGCATCTGTGTTAGAGGGACGCTTTGTTGGCTCAGCTCTCGTTTTTAACGTGATTGTTAAAATTAGTGACTGCATCGTTTGACATTTGCAGCGAGAACGTCTGTCTGCAGCCTGACTCACACTTGAACATCTGCCAAAGTGCTAACAACCATGTTTTTCAGTTTTTTCCACAGACAACTTAACAAAAATGTCAAACTCCTTAATCAGTATATTTAATTTCATTCTACTGGCTTTGACCCTGTAGGATGCTACAGGGCTTGGCCCTGCCGTCACATGACCGGTAGATCATTCAAGTTGTGTTTTGGGAAGAATTGTGTTTTGCTGTCGCCGACTAATCCAAGCTGCTCTTGTATTTCTCTGTGTGCAGATCATGTTGTGTGTGAAGAAGAATTTAAGTACGCCATGCTGGCTTTAAACTGTGTGTGTCCCGGCACCTCCACCCTTATCACTTTATTGATCCACTCCTCCAGAGGACAGTAGGTTTTCTTTTTCCTCCTTTTTATGTCGGTTGTTTTACTGTCCACATCACAGCCTTACCATCTTACAATCAGATAAAGTCTAAATCACGCAGACAGCGAGGCTGCTTTCTTTTTCCTGTTTAGAACGGCACCTCAGGAAGCTTTCAAGCAACGAGCTGGAGCGTTTCAAGCCCTCAACAGGTACCACACGTGGAATAAAACAGGGTTTAGTTTTGATCCAACTATTGTTTTTTTTCTATCATGCACAGTGAGTGTTTTTACTGAAAATGGCTATTGAGACTGACTTTTAATAATTAGATAGGAAGCATGTCCAAGAGGTTTCAGGAACACGATGAGTTCATGTCTGAGAACTTTCCACAGATTTAAGGGACAGAATAAATAACAGGTTCACTTCATTAGCTTGGTTGAAAGTTTTGGTTGTAATTGTTCCATCCATCTTCTGAACCCGCTTTGTCCACGTGGGGTCGCGGGGAGGCTGGTGCCTATCTCCAACAGTCAGCGGGCAATCAGGTGGGGTACACCCTGGACAGAGAGCCAGTCCATCGCAGGGCAACACAGAGACACACAGGACAAACAATCATGCACACACACACTCACATCTAAGGACAATTTAGACAGACCAATCAACCTAACAGTCATGTTTTTGGACTGTGGGAGGAAGCCGGAGTACTCGGAGAGAACCCGCGCATGCACAGGGAGAACATGCAAACTCCATGCAGAAAGATCCCAGGCCGGGAATCGAACCCAGGACCTGCTTGCTGCCAGGCAACAGCTCTAACCACTGCACCACTGCGAAGCCCCTTCTTTGTAATTATTCTACAGTTTAAATGTTAAAATGAGCTGAGGCTTAATAAACATGCAGCTTTAAAATCTGGTTTTACAGCGGTGAGAAGTGACTGGATCAGCATCCTTGATAGTAAAGTCAAAATCAGCACGCTCATTCAAAGTAATCTGTATTTTTATCGTAGCTTAATACTTTTATTTTAATGGAACAGTAAAAAACATAAAGAGATACTACTATGTTTCAACAAACCAGTAGGAACAGCATCCTGAGCAATAATACTTACCTGTCATCCTATCTGAAACTTTTAAAATGTAAAATTAAAAGCAAATCTTTGAGATTTAAGTGAACATATTTCTCTGCTTCATAAGAAGTCCTCTATTTCTAGAATGGCTTCTATGGCTGAGAAACAGAAACTGCTCCATAAGTCAGATCTGTCCTCCTCTCCTGCTTTACACTTCCTTCCTGTAAACTGCACACTTGCTAAGACGTATTTATATGATCACCCACAGTCACACTACCTACTCACCGATGCTGCATGCTATCACCTCTTAGCCATCCCCCAGAAGAAGCGTGTGTCGTTCGGACGGGCTGCAGGTCTTTGTCCTACGTCCACATCCTGATTGTTGCATCGATCAGAAGCTTTGACAGAGATGTAAAGCGTTAACACCTCAACCTTAATGGAGAATATTCTCATGTGACCATGGCGCTGAGCTGGATGCTTCATAAAATGTGTTTTAAAGGTCACAGTTTCCCACCTCATCCATCTTACTTTGTTCATTTGTTTGTTTCTGACCCAGGGAAGGTGGCGCGAGTTCAGCGGATCAGTGGCACCGGACCTACAGACGCTGCTCAGCCAACGAGGTGCATCACATACGTCTGGAGGAGAGTAAATTCTTTGGAGAATACCAGGGCAAGAGTTTTACTTTTGCCTCCTTTCACGCACATAAAAAGTATGTCAAAACTTTAACCTTATTCTGTTGAATGAAGACACATGCAGGAAGTCAGCTGACAACTGAGCTTTTCTGTGTGGCTGCAGGTTTGGAGTTTGTCTGATTGGAGTACGCAGACTAGATACCACCAACATCCTGCTTAACCCGGGTCCTTGTCACATCATGGGTGCTTCTGACATCTGTTTTTACATCAACATCTCCAAGGAGGAGAACTCCGCCTTTGTCCGGGGGCAGAGGGAGCCGTCCTGGGGCGGCACAGGGGGGAACTCAAGAGGAGTGCCCCAAAGCATCTACCACGGGCTAACCCGGCTCCCCGTCCACAGCATCATCGCCAGCATGGGTCAGTCAGACGAGCACGAGGACTAGGTTTCATTTACACAAACGAGAGGGATTAGCTGTCAGAAATTTGAATCCTGTTTGGAAGGAAAATATTCATCACTAGCAGAACAGAGAACCATGCTTCCTCGTTGGCTGCACAAATACGCCACCTAGTGGACAGCAAAGCTGTCAGCTATTGTTTAACGACCCCTGCTTTTGTGTGGTTTAGGCACTGTGGCCATCGACCTGCAGGACTCCAGCGACAGCAGCCCTGAAGGGCAGGACCCGGGCAGCGTGGAGCTCGGCAGTGGGAGAGGGAGCAGAAGCAGCTCCAGGACAGGAGTGGGAGGTGCTAACACCTTGACTCTGCCCGCCAAGGGAGATTCAGCTGACGAAAGGCGGCACAGCATCGCACCGGTCCTGGAGCTGGTGGACGGTGTCAACAACCCGACCTTTGACCTTCTGGGAGAACAGTCCGAGGATGAGGGAGGAGACGAAAGCAAGGATGACAGTGACAAAGATGAGAGCTCTCACTGGTGGGGGCGACACTGCGAGTAAGTGGAGTGAGCTGGTCACAGTAGGTGTGATGTTTCATAGGATCAGAGGTCAATGCATGCTTGTCCTACAGGTGGGTGAAGGGATACCCTCCAAACTCTCCGTACATAGGCAGCTCGCCAGCGCTATGCCACCTCCTGCAAGAAAAGATGCCTTTCTGCTGCCTACGCATGGATAAGGTACAGCATGCACTTCGGTGGCATATTACCCCGAAGATGACAGCCAATCACCCCCATCCTTCTCTCCTAGGCTTGCAACCACATCCCCTTTGAGGATGCTCGCTCCTACTGCTTCAAAAACAAACTGATCATTGTGTCTGCGGAGGCTGCAGGAAACGGTCTGTACAACTTCATTGTGCCTCTCCGCGCATACTACCGAACACGGAAGGAGCTCAAACCCATCGTCCTGCTGCTGGAGAGCATGTGAGGACAGTGTTATTGTTCTGAAAATCCAACTTCCCACTAAAGCCGGCTGTTGATCCTAATTGCAGCTGTGACAGCAGTGGTTGAAATCTAGGTTGCACAGAATGTTGAAAATTGGGGGTTTAAGGTCTCCGTAAACATGATTTGTGAGAAGTTGAATGCTTTGAGAAGAGTGCTCCTCCACAGCGCTGTGTCATGTTTTGTGGCTGGTAGACAGACGCAGTCAGCCAAATGGGAGCGGAATCCAATAAAAGGGCAATAAAACGCTGAGTCACTCCTGCGTAGTACTGCTTTTTTCAGCACTCAGAAGGCCTTTAGCCTGTTTCAGTGCTGAAGGAGGACAAGGCTGTCTCTGAGGGGACCTCAGCTCTAGACTATGCCACTGATAAATCTCCCCTCCCAGGACCCTAAAGTCTGTTTTCTGATTGGTTTAGACCTGAAGCTGATTTTTTGGAAGCTATTTGTTGGTTTCCCATGGTGTTCTACACAGTGGGCTCCATCGAAAAGTAAGACTCGCGCTTTTTTGGTTTTTGCTCATCTTATAATGTCTGGTAACCCTCCCCTTCAGGACCTGGTGACCTTTATGTCCTTACTTCACAGTCTTGACAGCTTGCTCCGATGTGGGATCACATTTGCTGACACCATGGTGGTGTTTGACAAAGAGAGCTCCATGATAGCAGAGGAGGACTACATGGCCGACGCAAAAACAATCGTCAATGTCCAAACTTTATTTAGGTCTGCTTTGCCCAAACTTGATGTACAATTTCTCTCACACCAGGTTTGAACTCTGGGACTTTTTCCTAGTTACTTTTCTGTGTTCTTTCTGTTCCTCCAGACTGTTCCCGGCTCTCAGCATCATCACAGAGCTCACACATCCTGCAAATATGCGCTTCATGCAGTTCAAAGTCAAGGACCATTATTCTCTGGCTCTGTCCAAACTGGAGAAGGTACCAGCATGAATGTACTTAACACTTTAGTGGGTTACATGTTTATGCAGTCCTAAAATGTTAATGAAGATTAAAGCATCAGTCATTTAGCTGTTTGCTTTTATGTTTTTACTATCTGTTGTTGTTAATGTTGTCGTTGCTGGCTGCTGATGAGTCCCACTTGGAGCATCAGTGCCGTTTTATTAACAAAGTGTAATTTAGCCGCCGCTTGACATAATCTCTTTAGATGAATTTCAGATTGATCGTTAGGAAAACGGCATCGTCTTGTAGCTTTTCTCTCATTTGAGCTGCTTTTACCCCTCACCGCGTACAAATCAGGTGCAGTGGGAACTCATTTGGCTTCAAGGCTGAATATCAGCCTGTCAGTAGTAAGTTATAGTGTTCCCTCGGCAGCACCAAGCCTGTACACACTGGTGTGTGTGTGTGTGTGTGTGTGTGTGTGTGTGTGTGTGTGTGTGTGTGTGTGTGTGTGTGTGTGTGTGTGTGTGTGTGTGTGTGTGTGTGTGTGTGTGTGTGTGTGTGTGTGTGTGTGTGTGTGTGTGTGTGTGTGTGTGTGTGTGTGTGTGTGTGTGTGTGTTCTTCAGAAGGAGAGAGAGAAGGGGTCAAACCTGGTCTTCATGTTCCGCCTGCCCTTCGCTGCTGGGAAGGTGTTCAGCGTTAGCATGCTGGACACTCTGCTCTACCAGGTTTCTTAAACACTAAACAGTCATGCTTCTCCTTTGATTTTCCAAGTTTTGACTGTGGTTTTGTTTGCTGTCAGTCATTTGTGAAGGACTACATGATCTCCATCACCAGACTTCTTCTCGGTTTGGACTCCATGCCTGGATCAGGATTCCTCTGTGCCGTAAGTCGGCACAGACAATCAGCTGGAATTTAGTTTGAACTACGAGGCACTTCAGAGGTAGACTTTTGTATTTTGTCTGATTTTCAGATGAAAATTACAGAGGAGGACTTGTGGATTCGAACCTACGGCAGACTGTATCAGAAACTGTGCTCCTCCACTGGAGACATTCCCATCGGCATCTACCGTACAGAAGCTCAGAAGCTTCCAGTGTCTGAGGTAAGAATCTTCTCATTTTTTTCTGGATGCATTCATTATGATAGATTCCACCTGATTTATTTTCGTTCAAACTCATTTTTCAAGGAAACTGTATTAAAAATACACTGAACAAAAATATAAATGCAACACTTTTGTTTTAGCTTCCATTTTTCATGAGCTGAACTCAAACATCTGAAACGTTTTCTACAAGCACAAAACACCCATGACTCTCAAATATTTTTCTGAAATCTGTCTATATGTGTGTCAGTGAGCACTTTTCCTTTACCAAGATAATCCATCCCACTTCACAGGTGTGGCATATCAAGGGGCGGATTAGACAGCATGCATAATGTACAGGTGTGCCTTAGACTGCCCACAATAAAAGGACACTCTGAAATGTGCAGTTTGATTAAACAGCTCAGTGCCACAGATGTTGCAACATTTGAGGGAGCATGCAATTAGCATGCTGACTGCAGGAATGTCTCCTAGAGCTGTTGCCCATGAAATCAATGTTCATTTCTCCACCATAAGCAGTCTCTAAAGGCGTTTCAGAGAATTTGACAGTACATCCAACTGGCCTCACAACCGCAGACCATGTTTTCCATCAGCCACCATGCCTGCTCTCCTGAATATACATCCTGGTCTGCTGTGCTCCATCCTAACTTAAGTTAAAAGAGTGATCATTCGTGTGGGATCAGACAATGTTACACGCCAGGAGTCCGTCATCACACAACAGCATTTTAACCATCTCTTTGACATTCGGAAGAGCAGCAGAATGTCTGTTTTCATTTCTGGCCCGATCCCTACAGTTTCTCGTGGGTATGGAAATTTTAGCCGCCTACTCTCTCTCCACTCCTGGCTTCAGTCTGCTTGCAGATCCCTCAGTTTTGGTTTCATCCATATTTTTAACTTGTTTTGGAACCGTTTCTCCTTTTTCAGGCGAGATGGTATTCACCCTAATCAACGTGGCTCAAGCATGCTAACTGCTAACATCTGGTATGCTGTGCAGTCCCAGATATATATAAATATATACATATATATATATATATATATATATATATATATATATATATATATATATATATATGATGTCAACGTTGTGGAACGAGTGGCCCATATGTACTGGTATGGGCAGGCGTATGTTATGGACAATGAATACAGGCGCATTTTATTGATGGCATTTTGACTGCACAGAGGTACTTTGACAAGATGCTGAGACCCATTGTTGTGCCATTCATTCACGACCATCGCCTCATGTTGCAGCATGATAACATACGGCCCCATACTGCAAGGATCTGTGCACAATTCCTGGAAGCTGAAAACATCCCAGTTCTTGCATGGCCAGCATACTCACCAGACATGTCATCCATTCAATTCAATTTCATTCAATTCAATTCAAGTTTAATTCTAAAGCGCCAAATCATGACAAGAGTTGTCTCAAGGCACTTCACACAGTAAACAATCCAATACAGGTCAGTTCATTAACCCAATCAGTAAAAAGTTTCCTATATAAGGAACCCAATAGGTTGCACTAGTCACTGACTAGTGTCAGAGTCTTTACAGCAATCCTCATACTAAGCAAGCATTTAGCGACAGTGGAGAGGAAAACTCCCTTTTAACAGGAAGAAACCTCCAGAGGATCCTGGCTCAGTATAAGCAGCCATCCTCTATGACTCACTGGGGATGGAGAAGACAGAGCAGGCACACACACACACACACACACACACACACACACACACACACACACACACACACACACACACACACACACACACACACACACACACACACACAAAGTAGTGTTTCGATGGGTACATTGTGATTTCTTAGTAAATATTCTATTTGGTGAGAGACAAACTTTATTGTATTTATCCTAGTGAATCTATAATTAAACGGGTAAACTAGTAGTAGCACATCCAACGTCAAAGAGAGTAAAATGTTATTATCAGGAGAGGGAGAATGTTTAAGTGGTTAGCAGCACTGTTCAAGACGATGGCCCCCTCCATGAGGCCACCACAGCTCAGCAGAACACTGTTGGAGCTTCTTCTGGGGAGAAAAACACTTGGAGAAAAAATAAAGTTAACAGCTGAAATTGCAGGAAATAATACAGTTAAATAGCAGATTGTTGAAGAACGTACTCGAGTGCGGAAAGTGGCCAGTGTGTCCTTTGATCATGTTTGGGATGCTCTGGATCGGCGTATACGACAGCTTGTTCCAGTTCCTGCCAATATTCAGCAACTTCGCACAGCTAATGAAGAGGAGTGGACCAACTTTCCACAGGCCACAATCAACAACCTGATCAGCTCTATGTGACAGAGATGGGTTGCCCTGCGTGAGGCACATAGTGGCCACACCAGATACTGGCTGGTTTTCTGCTCCACCATCCCCCATAAAGCAAAACTGTGCACATGTCAGGATGTCCTTTTATTGTGGGCAGTCTAAGGCACACCTGTACATTATTCATGCTGTCTAATAAGCCCCTTGATATGCCACACCTGTGAGGTGGGATAGATCATCTTGGTAAAGGAAAAGTGCTCACTAACACATATGTAGACAGATTTTATTACAATATTTGAGAGTCGTGGGTCTTTTGTGTATGTAGACAAATTTTCAGAAGTTTGAGTTCAGCTCATGAAAAATGGGAGCAAAAACAAAAGTATTGCATTTATATTTTTGTTCAGTGTAAATACATTTCTATAAAAATAAACAAAAAGAACCCTGAAAAAATAGAATATGGTGCAAAAGTTTATTTATTTCAGTAATTGAGCTTAAAAGGTGAAACTATGAGATAGACTCATTACATGCAAAGCCAGATATTTCAGCCTTTATTTATGATTGTGATGATTATGGCTTACAGCTTATGTAAACCTCACATTCAGACTCAGACAATTAGAATATTATGAAAAGGTAAAATATTCTAGACTCAAAGTGTCACACTCTAATCAGCTAATGAATTCAGACCCTGCAATGAGCTCCCGAGCCTTTTTGTTATACTGCATAGGTTTGTGTAATGATCTGCCAGCACACACACACACACACACACACACACACACACACACACACACACACACACACACACACACACACACACACCCACACCCACACCCACACACACACACACACACACACACCAGGACTGGACCTCGAACCTCAAGGTAATTTTGTTAAGTGGCCCTCAGACCATTACATTTGAGTACCATACATTGGATGGACTCTCAGATTTAGTTGAATTACTGAATAAATGGACTTTAGCACCATATTCTCAATTTTCAAGTTTCACCTGTTTTGTACAAGAGTATCCAAATAAATGCAAAATTAGTGAAAACGATGATGCAAAAAGTATTTTTTGCCTTAAATGTCTCGTGTTTTCTGTTTCTTAAAAAATAATCAATTAATTGTGTATTCAGCAAAAGAATTTCAACATCAAAGACAACAATAGTAATTGTTAACCAAAAACCAACTTTATATGGAAAGCTGAGTTTGTTTTCACTGAAGCCTCACCTAAGCTGCTGAATCTGTAGCACTAAGAAATAGAACCTGTTTGGCAACAAGAAGTAGTCTAAAAGATCTAAAAATAAATCATGGCCTGTTTCTGAGAAACTGAAGAACAGAAGTACCCAGAACATCTGAAGCCCTGCAGGCACTTGGGTCAGCTTAAGGTCAGCTCATGGTTCTACAACAAGGAGATGAGTGACATCACGTACTTCCATGGTAGAGTTTCAAAACTGCACATTTACTCTAAAAACATCTTGATGATTCACAACACTTCTGGGAAAAAGTTACTATGTGGGCTGATGAGACAAAGAGAGGGACTTTCTAGAAGGTCCAGTTACATCCAGACAAAAACTAACTCTGCATCTAAGAAAAGAACTTCAAACACACAAACACATGTCAGACACGGTGGTGGTAGTGTTATGGTCGGGAGCAGCTTCAGGACCTGGACCACCTGCTGTATGGAAGAAATTCATTCAATTGTTATTGTTTAATATATGTATTTGAATGTTTTTTTTTAACTTACAAACGTAAAAAACAAAAATGTCATTAGTAGAAAGTCAACTGCAGGATTTCATCAACAGAAAATTTACAACAACTGATGTGACTTCCTGGTGACCCAAGCGAAAGCAAGTCGACACATGATCAGAGAAGAAGAATTTAATTGGCTTAAATCCACTCGACTCGGTTGAATGACGATTACTTTGGCTTGGGTCACCAGGAGACCACCTCAGTTGTTGCTGAATTTCTGTTGTTACATTTTTACAGATGACATTTTTGCTGATGTGTTTTAAAGGTATGGCGGAGGATGTTTCTGAATTTCAGCAAAGATCCGCCCTCTCCATGTTTAATAAAAATGCACACGAAAAAGAAAGCCCAGTTATCCTCGTGCACACCCCGTTTAACAGTAGCTGCCGGCCTTGCAGCAATTCTTCTAGCAGTAATCTGAAATTTATTAGTCCAAATGGCATGCCGAACTTTATTTTGCCTGTCCAGGAGAAAACCTGCGACAGAGGCTTCTGTAAAGAGCCCGACCTTCGCTTTGCTCATGCGCAGGAAGTAAAAACTACCCAGCAACGAGCACGTACGACGACGGCCTCGAGGTAATGGTTCACCAGAATGATTGACAGTTATGCGGACCAATGGTTCAGATGATCTATCCGGAAGAAAAAGATCCTCCGCTTTACCTTTAAGTAAAAAAATTGAAATACATAATTTCACAGAATCAAAATTCAATGTCTAAAAAAGTCATATTCAGGTGAGATTGTGGTTCTTCCATATAACTGATGAAACTAGATCAGAGAATGTCTGACCTTTGACCTTAAACACATCATTCATAACTTGGCACTATTACAAAAATCAGCGAGTAAAGGAGAGCAGGACACACTTCCTTCACAAACGTAAAGCTATACACACACAAAGCTAATAGGGGGATGTATTGGTGAAATTTTGGCGATACGATACGTATCACGATACAGGGGAGACGATATATAAAATATCACGATATATTGCGACACATTCAGTCAGACGTTGTTAGTGATTTTTTTAGACTGAATTTAATTGTAGGAAAATTCAATAAACAGTCCAAACTGATACGTAACTTGTTTAACATGAGGTAACCAACCATAATACAGGGGGCTTACATTTCAGTGGTGGAAACAAAATCCATTGCACACTGCTGCCAACTAGTGTTCGGCATTTGAATTGCAACAAAAGAAAAGAAAATACACAAATGTTTGC